>NW_027210944.1:0-122500 GCF_029030835.1 Brachyistius frenatus
ATAGTATGACTTTTTGATCATGTTTCGGACGACATGCTATAGTATGACTTTTTTATCATATTTTGAACGACATGCTATAGTATGACTTTTTTATCATATTTTTGACGACATGCTATAGTATGACTTTTTGGTCATATTTTAGACGACATGCTATAGTATGACTTTTTTTTATCATATTTCAGACGACATGCTATAGTATGACTTTTTTATCATATTTTCGACGACATGCTATAGTATGACTTTTTGATCACGTTTCAGACGACATGTTATAGTATGACTTTTTTTATCATATTTTTGACGACATGCTATAGTATGACTTTTTGGTCATATTTTAGACGACATGCTATAGTATGACTTTTTTTATCATATTTTTGACGACATGCTATAGTATGACTTTTCGGTCATATTTTCGACGACATGCTATAGTTTGACTTTTTTTTTATCATATTTCAGACGAAATGCTATAGTATGACTTTTTGGTCATATTTTAGACGACATGCTATAGTATGACTTTTTTATCATATTTTGGACGACATGCTATAGTATGACTTTTTTTTATCATATTTTGAACAACATGCTATAGTATGACTTTTTGGTCATGTTTCAGACGACATGTTATAGTATGACTTTTTTATCATATTTTGAACGACATGCTATAGTATGACTTTTTGATCATGTTTCAGACGACATGCTATAGTATGACTTTTTTATCATATTTTAGACGACATGCTATAGTATGACTTTTTTATCATATTTTGGACGACATGCTATAGTATGACTTTTTATCATATTTCGGACGACATGCTATAGTATGACTTTTTATCATATTTTGGACGACATGCTATAGTATGACTTTTTATCATATTTCGGACGACATGCTATAGTATGACTTTTTATCATATTTTAGACGACATGCTATAGTATGACTTTTTGGTCATATTTTGGACGACATGCTATAGTATGACTTTTGATCATATTTTGGACGACATGCTATAGTATGACTTTTAATCATATTTTAGACGACATGCTATAGTATGACTTTTTCGTCATATTTTGGACGACATGCTATAGTATGACTTTTTATCATATTTTGGACGACATGCTATAGTTTGACTTTTTGTCATGACGGTAGGACTTTTTTTTTTTTTTCCATATTTTGGCAGTATATAAAGGTAGTACAATGGTGCAGGTCCAAGCCAGCGTTGTCATCTAACAATCAGGAGGTTCTGGGTTCGATTTGGGGCCTCGAACTTTGCGTGGACGATTGCATGTTCTTGCTCGTAGTGTTACTTTGTCACATTCGCGACATTCGTTTTACTTCATGGACTACATGTATAAATTAATCATCCATATATGGGATGACATATTTTACTTTTAGATTATTACTTATGCAGGAACATGCAAATTCCATATAGAAAGCCCCAGGCAGGAATCTAACCTGGTACTTTTAGACTGCGAGACGACAAAGCTGACAACTGCACCACTGTGCTGTCTCCCATAACTTGAATGAAAGTCATCAGAAATAGTATAAAATAGTATAAAAAATATCAAATTTTTTAATGGCGTTCAAAATATCACCAAAAAGTCATACTTATAGCATGTCGTCCAAAAAGTGAAAAAAAAAAAGTCAAACTATATTATGTAGCATGTCCACAATAATGTGATAATAATTTTCTTAACATGTAGTATAGCATGAGATTCAAAATTGGATAAATCAGCCCATGTTTATCACATCAAAGGCTACTCAGCTTTTTTTGTTGCCATGGGCACAGATGTTTTTTTTTGTGTTCTTTTAATTTGTTATGTCATTTTACTAATTACCAGGAAACAAACTGGCAATAAACTTAATTTGATACCACCTTTTTTTATTAAAAGTAATTGATTGATATTTTTCCCAACATTATGGTAATTCTGTGTTGTTGTTGGTTTTTTTTAGTTTTTTTTTTATAGGAAAAGCATACTCGCCCTGGCCCTGAACTTCCTGTCAACCAGCCTCCTCTACTGTAAGTGGGAGAAGCCAACTGCGGGAGGCTCCTGGTAACCACATGCTATCACAGCTCGGCCTTCCAGCCTCCAACCGCGACACGCTTACACTCATCCACTCCACAGGGGAAGTGTTGAGCCTCGCTCGGCGACGTGAGAGCACAAACACAGAAACATTCACCCTCCACTAGACAGGCAGCGCTGCCTATACCTCCCCCCTCCCTCCCTGTTCCTCTCCCAGTTTCACATTTCTCTCTCTCCTTCCCTGCTCCTCCCATTGCTTTTCTCTACTCGGTTAGTTTGTCTCACTCCGCCTCCCCGAGAGCAGTTTTCCCTCCAGCGTCTTCCCGGGTCGCCGTCATTTTTGTTGCTGTTTATTTGTCTGAGTATCTTTGTCTCCCTTCTCTTCCCCATCCTCCTGTCAATATTAGTCTTTGTTCATCTGCATCTCTAATTCTCTCACTCCTCTTCATCCCTGTGTGGCGTCAGTGCGCTCTGAGTAAAACGATGTTAGATGCTGATGCTGCAGTATACCTACTAGTGTTTTGAAAACTGATAGAGTTTGAGCCAATTGAGACTCAAAAAAAAAAAGCTTAATTCAGGCACAAAGGGGCATCTTCAAAGCAACACTGACAGAAGATGAAGCGGCATCGCCTTCCTGTTTCAAGTTAAAAGTAGAATCCATAAAGAATTGATGCTCAGTTGGGTCCATTCAGCCTTATTTAACCTGGTGTGACCAGAAACCTACAGTGGAATGTTAGAAAACTTTACTGAGTCAGTTAAGACTTTTCCCAGGTTGTCTTTTAGACAATTAGTTTTAATTTTAGCATTAACAGGTGTCCTCACTGAGCAAACGTTAAAGATGATAGAATCTGTGGTTTAACATTAACAAGGGATCAAATGGATGATTTGAGGTGAAAGCGGTCTCTCATAGGCACAAACGCGCATCTCTGCAGGCCGTTGGAGCGTCTTTTAGTTGTTGTTTCTTGGTTCGGCATCACTCCTCCTCCTTTTCAGCAGCGGGAGCGAATTCATCAAGTGGCCAGAAACACGACTCCAACTGAACTCTGATGCTGCTTCATGTCTCGGTGTGTAATCTGGCAACTTTTTGATGACAGGCCGCATCAATTTACAAGGAGATAACGTCAATTAAGTGTTCTTTAACTTGTTTCACCCCCCAAAAAATATTTTCTTTCGGGATTATTGTTTTCAGGACAACGGTTGAGAGATTTTGCTTTTAAAGTAAAAAGTAACTCGCCAAATTCTTAATATAGGAAATGAATTAATCTAAAGAAAACACGGGATCCTAAAAACAACACGTCAGTTGAGACCTTAAATCTTCAGAGAGTTGTACCAAAGCATCGAGTTTCTGCCAGCAATACATACCGACTAACAAGTGTAGGCCTGAAACTGTACTTACATACTATGTGTACCGGATTCCACAAACCAAAACGCCTTCAAATGGTGTTGTTTGCAACAAAATATGTAGGCTCGAGGCTGGCTGCGAGGCGTCAGTATCGTGACTGGATCGACTGGAGTAAGTGTGGACGTGAGGGAGCTGGATGCGACTGTCGCACGCCGACTCCACACCGGGGCCCTTTTTTTTTTTTTTTTTTTTTTTTTCTTCTCCACTCAGCCTCGAGGGTATAACTGGCCTCCCTTCAAAGGAGGAAGCTTAAAACAATCTCCAAAAGAGTGAAAGCGGCGCTGGGTTGCGGTGGGCGTCAGTCAACCAGTCAGCCACTAGTCAGTCAGTTCGTCAGTCAGGCGAGGGCCCCGCTGTCTCCCAGCAGAGAACAGGTACCTTGAACTAGTTTCTACAAAGCTGAGTCGGAGATTTAATGCAATATAAAGCCTCTGGGCCCTTTTAGCAATTCGGAGTCAACACACAAACGCGCCCACGCTCAACTGGAAAGACTTTCCATCCCTGCCCCTTCATGTGCAAATGTGCTGAATGGAGGTGTGTAAGTATGTGCTGGTGTGTGTGTGTGCTCAGCGTGTGCTCAGTTTCCCTACTGAATCCTTCCCACTACTCCCTCCTTCCCTGCTCTGATCTGATCTGGAGCAACACATCACTGGCCAGTCAGTTATAAAAAACAACAACAACAAAAAAACAAAAAACAGTACAGAAACACACTGCTTGTGTGTGTGTGTGTGTGTTTTAATAACTGTCCATTTAAACCGCAATCTTCCAACGTGGTTCCCACCCACGCCGTGTGGGGTGAAGCACACAAGTAATTTAACACATGATGATCCTT
Organism: Brachyistius frenatus; assembly: GCF_029030835.1. Lineage (NCBI taxonomy): Eukaryota > Metazoa > Chordata > Actinopteri > Embiotocidae > Brachyistius > Brachyistius frenatus. The sequence continues at coordinate 4,242 of NW_027210944.1, forward strand.
CAGTTGTTAATACCCTGCAGATTGTCAAATCTGCTCCTTTGCGAGAGCAGGTTTTTTTTTTTTGTCCGAGGAAAAGTTCTGGGCGAGACTCGGTCACACGGCCGCCATACGCTGCAGGAGAAAGTTTTCCCTCCAGACGCCCAACAACGTAACGCCGCCTCCTGCAGTGACAAGACGAGAGGGGGGGGGGGGGGTCCGCTCTCCACCGTCCGCACTGATTGGCAGACTTGTACAGCTGTTGGTGGAGTCAGGGAGATGTGAAAGGCTTCCAGCTTTTTAACGCCGACATCAGCTTCGGCACCTGTTGCACATTTGAAATGCTGAACGAGGAAGACGTTCAAATACGCCGGGATATTATGATGTTTCCTGGAGATTGTGGGGAATCCAAATGAACTATATTCTTTAAAAAAAAATAATGTTTTTGCCAGTTTAGCTAAACGATTGGGGCGTTTGCCTTTGTGGGTTGCCAGGTGACAACATGACGACGACAGTGTGAGCCATCAGACTCTCCTGCGTCGACACGCTGTGTAATACTGGCGTTTCTTTACGTGACGTTAGGTTTTTTTTTTTTTTTGCTGCGAAGTCGTTTTGTTGGTTTGGCACGTTAAACAAAACTGACCGTTATTCTGAAAATCGAAGGTGAAAGCGAATAGTTAGATTGGCCGTCAAACAGAGTGTGTAGATGGGAGCTGAAGCCGGATAAATAAAAAAAAAAAAAAGCGGCAGTCCCTGGGCTACGGGGCCGGAGGCGATTGCATTGCTGGCAGGCAAACAGCCACCCGGCCGTCCCAGCAGGGTAGGAATATATCAGGCAGCCTATTGGATACCTGACAGCTGATTTAGCTCCCCCTTAATGAGCAGAGGGTCCTGCAGCAGAAACCCCACAATCTGTTACATAACAACATCACAGGCAGCGTGCTCAGGAAGAGGCAGAGTGCTCGGGCTGGCAGAATCTTAAGAAATCGAGAGATGGCACATTCAGCATGTAGTAATAATTGATAGCCTGTAAATAGTGTGAAGGAGCTACGAGACTGTTGTGGCTGTGGTGGACGTATGAATTAGTAAATCAACTGTTGGTGTGTATATTCGGTTGAAAGCAGAGTTAAGAGCAGATTAAAAGAAACTGTAAATTTACATTTAAGAATAGATTGGACAGCGGTTGTATTTGTAGCAATGCCACTATATTTATTAGACTATTTACAGAGTGATTTTGTCGAACTGTAAAACTGTAAATACACTGCGCGGTGAGAACAGTATTTAACGGATATATCTCCTTATGAAAAGACCAAAGCCAACAGTGTGTTACTCCGGCTCTCCATACTGTCTCAATCCTGACTTCAACTCCCTTCGTGGCGCCCTGAGCCCCCAGGGACTTTTTGTTTTTTTCTTTTTATAAAGTGAATCCGTGGTGTTTTTTTTTTTTCACCATTTTCAGCTTTGGACTCAAACACATTTGGCGCCCTGGTGGGTATTTATAGTAGAACAACGGCAAACAGGGAATCGAGCCAAAAACAAACGACTGCGTTGATGAGGGAACGTGTGCAGCAGCGGTTTGACCGGTTTTTGGATCGCCGACACTGTTGGTTTTGGTATTTTCATTGGATTTGCTGACAATAAGAAAAACACATCAAGTCAACAGACTCAGACTTTAAAGCTGGGGAGGGCAGTTTTCTATTTTTTTTTTGTGTGTGTGTGTGTGTGTGTGTGTGGAGGGAGGTGGAGGTTTGGGGGGGTAATTGGGCAAGGTTTCCATATAAACCTTTCAGCATATTGTATTTCAAGTGGTCGGCGAGAAAACACTCGAGTCCTGTACCTCTTCTAGGACTGTCTTCTAGGCTTTAAACCATGTAGCCTGAGACTTTAGGCCAATCACGGGTCATTTTAAAAAAGAGGGAGTTTCTATTGGCGGTTCTACAAATGCAGCTGGTCTTGCGCGTCCCTTCAACGGCAGAAGGTCCTGAAGAAAATGCTACTATTTCAGCACCGGCAACGACCGCTTACACCTGCAGAGCAACCTCCCCCCCCACCCCAAAAAAAAGGAGACTGAATGATCAAAAAGAGAGTCTAAAAACGAGCCTGACAATAATCACAATAAAATACGTGTCGGTATTGGTGAAGCATTTTAGAGATGGAGGGGAAAGCTGCAGGACTAGGGCTGTACTATAAAAAAAAAAAAATGTTTAGCCAATCCCAGCTTTAAGAGTTAAGTGAGTAAGTAAATAAGGTCGCCGCTGTGCTGAAATGGAAGGACAGTCCTTTTGTCTGTGCGTATAAATAAGCAGTCCATTGATACGGCACTTGCATTAACGGCAATGTCGCTAAACCCGACGATTACTCTCGTCTTCCGTTTATTTCTTCAATTATTTACATAGAAATCTTGCTCGGGCCTTAAGTGTAGAATGTGATCAATACACAACACCGTCAAGAATAAGTGGTGACCGAATGACTGAATAAATGCTCTATTGAAACTATAATGTAACAGAAATGAAGCAGCGGTGTAACCGTCAATGAGAACTAAAGTGGTCTGGGAACGGAGAGGCAGACTCGCTCGGAAGTATATATGTTCTGACAACACAGATGTCAGAGGGGACCCCAAGGACCCCGGCCTGTCACCGCGGGCTAGCCGGCAGAGGGGCGGGTTCCGAGTTATTCTCGGCTAGGCCAGTAAGGGAAAGGGGGGGGGGGTCACAGTTCACTGTGTATACCCCGCTGCTTCAGCACCGGCTGACAGGCCACGGGAGTCTGAAAGTCCATGATGTACTGGCATTTGCTGGGCTCCTTCACCGATCGCAGGGCTGTCTCCGTTCCGCATGTCAGCGTGACCTAGAAAAAGCACAAAGAAAGAAAAGTTGAGGTGGTGCGGGGAGAAGAATCGTTGTTAGGCCGAGTCAAGAGCCGTGCCGGTTGTATCTCGCAGAGGGAGCCGACTGGAGTCGTCCTGCTTTTTGTTTGACTCCTTTTACAGCCTTTTTCAGAAAAAGACAACTTTGGTGAAGAAGCGAGGTTCGTCACAAATGATAAAAAAAATTATGCCAAAGACATCCAGTGACTTGTTGCAACTTAAGCATATTCAGGTCATTCAGATTTTTCGAGCCCGGCTGCTGGGACGTCGCTGCCGCCATCCCACACGTGAACAGGACGGGGGGGGGGAGGCTGCGATTACCGCCGTCAGAACTTTATTAGGTGACTTTGACGCCCTCTGCAACAGAGCGGAAGGAAAAAAAAAAAAAAGTGTTTTATTTCGAGGTGGTTGCCATAGCAACCCCTCACATCATACTGCACCCTGAACCGACAAACCCTCTGGCGAACAAAAGCACCTGGGGAAGGCAGCGAGATGGGAACTTGACAGGAGTTATTGTGCTGAAGTTCCAGGCTGGTAGAACTGGTGGTTTTGTCCCGTACAAGGATTCAAAAATAGTCTTTTGTTATGTCGCTTAGTATCTTAAGAGTTATCAAGCGGGTGCGTGCTGCTGTGAACGACAAAGTGCGTTCGCCTTATGATCGGTGGTTCAGTATTGACTCGCAGGTGGCAGAGACGTGGATCCGTGTTGGGGGCGGGACTTTGGACGTACGAGGTTGGTTTTGAATGATTACACATAGGTAACTTTTTTTTTTTTCTTCAAATAAGAAATGATGTCAGCCCGCCCCAAATAGTTGACTTCTCCTAATGTGGCACTTCACCAGCTTCGCAAATCGGTTGACGGGAGCTCTGCAGACTTTGTAAAAGAAAGCCGGTGTTACAAACTGGAGGTGTGGAGTCTGGAAGTGTTCACCCGGCAGCGAGGGTCTCATGAAAGAAAGTAGCACTCAAATCCAGATCCAGGATTTCTAGAGCTTGAACCATATCGGGGGAAAATCAAGACACATCGGCTTCTGCTGGGTAAATTTTGTCCTTTCTTTTTGACATTTTTTTGTTTTTGTTTGTCTTTTGCAAGTACTCAAACTTTCTGTAAGGTGCAATACTAAGGTTAGATTATAACCTTGGACTACCCCTTGTTAATCTTTTCCTATTCTGGTTCCAGACTGTAGTCGGGCAACAAACACGATCTCAAAGACTGCAAACAAACCCGCAGTTGCAAACTGAAAGTGAGCGCTGGTAAAAAAAAAAAAAAAAAAGCCTCGTTGCAACTGTGCGTACAACCACCACAAAAGCTGTCAGCTGACAGTAAGACTCGAACTGTACGACTTTGTTTCCTCCTGCAATCTGTTTGGTCACCTGACTCGGCAATTAATCTGCTAACTCCGATATCTTCATGACCAATAAAAAAAAACAAAAAACGATGACAAAACCCGTGAAGGCATAAAACACTGGAATTATCCACAATAAGTTGAAATAGTTGTAGCTAAAGTCACTGCTCAATGTCACGGAGCGTGAATACAAACTGAAACAGTTGGTTTCACCCCTATAGACTCCTCAGATATGCCGCACTACTCGAATGTGGAATCCCATCCGCAGTATCCACCCGAAAGACAATACATCAGTGGTCTCTTCTCCTCAAGCATAAAGAGAAAAGTGCGTCCCCCCCCCCAGAAAGAAGAGAGTGGAGGTTCAGCATCTCAAATATAATGAGCGTCGACTTCTGACGAGACTTCATTTATGCCGTCTGCACACGGCGAGGAGGTCGTATCAAAGGAATTCAATTTAGTCTTTTCAAAAGGAGGCCCCCGGATGGCACGAGTACATATATTTGCAAACGACATTTATTGGACTCTGATTTGAAGAGGGGCCCGGGCAAAGAAAATGAGATGATTAAATGTGCTACATTTTTTTTTTAATTGAGCAAATTCTCCCACAAAAGTGTAAATGGATCTCATGAAAGTGGACTGGAAGAGGCAGGAAAATGCGGGAGAGTAGAAGAAGAGAAAGCTGCGCAAGAACGCAAACGGAGCAACACTAACCATAAAGACCATTGTGGACTGTCAAAGGGGGGGGGGGGGGGGGGGGCAAGTCAGTTTCAATCACTTGGCTTTGGACAAAACGTCTTTTTGCCGGGCTGCTGGGCGACCCATGCCTATAACTGATTGACTAAGTCCCCATTGTTGAAATGCACATGCACAGAACGAGGCCTGCAGAGAGCAGACGGGGCGACGAGGCTCCACATTATTCCTGATTTATCCGGAGAGAGGAGCTTCGTACAGTTCATCCAAGTGGCATCTTGTTTGGCCGGATTGTTAAATTCAGTATCTAAAACGTCCTCAGCTCGACATCTGAACACACCAGACTGTGCGCTCTCAATCAATCTCAACGGTTCTCTGAGAATCTGAAATAAGGGTTAAATTAGTGATTGAAAAATTGGTTTTCTAAAAGTTTATATTTGGGACCAAACAATAACCGACCGTGACGAGCGGTCGATCTGACTCAACCTGATTGGGAACCCAAATACACTACGCCGCGCCCACTTAGTGAAAAACCTGACTGCACCTGTCAATCAAACAGACACGCCCCCCAAACATACTGTTTTTTTTTTTTTTAGTCAGAAGCCACGCCCACTTCTATATACCTATATCCATGTTTGATACAGGTCATTATTTCTAACTTCCCCTGTTCCTCAGGTGACACAAACTCATCACTTTATCCATGTTTACCGTTTGTCTTAATAAATCCAAATATACTGTGGCAGCAAGACTTATATCCAGCTTTGTCTTTTTCACTGAAGCTACCATCAATAAAAAAAAAAAAAAAACTCACTCACGCACTTCCTCCAAGAATTGTTTTACATTGAAAGTTTTACCTTTCTATGTGGGGAAGTAGTTTTGTTGGTGGTAGCTTAACAGAAAAGAAGAGATAAATAGAAGAAACAAATTGTTGGGCTCAAATTTGTTAAACAGTAGAACGATAGTGTGTATAACAGGAGATGCTGTATTGCTGTAGTGGTAGAAATCTGTTCGCTTGCTCATGACAGGGAGTAAAGATAGAAAGCGAGTTGCCATTAACTGCAAATTAAAAGGAAGCAAAGCAGGAAACGGGAGAACACATCATATAATGCTTATAAAACAGGTAAATTAGAAATAAAAGCCGGGTAAATAAAGGGTAAATAAAGGGAGTTTATAGCCGGCTGTTCCCTTATAGCCAAACCGATACCAAAGTCATGTTTTATTAAAGGTGATTGATTTCTCAGTAAACACATTGTTCAGGCTGTCTAACAATAAAAACCAATAAATGACAACGATAAAACATGCACTTAATACAAGTATTCAATTAAATAATTATTAGAATTAAAATTCACAGGTTCTGTATCACGTCTCTTATTTAGGGCGGGAGTCTAAAGAGTCGTCTTTTGTTCCCGCATCCTTTACTGTATCATCTTTCCATCTGTTTGTCTGACAGTCTGTCAGCGTGTGTGTGTCTACCATTTGTTCATCTGAGTATCTGTTAGTTTATTCATGTCTGCCTCTTTGTGCTCTCGTGTGAGAACGCGAGTGTGCGTTCGAGTGTGTGTGTGTGTGTGTGTGCGAGTGTGCGCGAGTGTCTGCTGTTTTGTAGGAAACACATGTAGTGCTTACTGTAGTGCTGCGTGAACCTCCTTGCCAGCAGGGTTCTCCGTTCTCGTACACCATCTGATTGTAGTGGTTCTTGGGCGTCCCCGACCACATCCCCCACTTCCTGAAAAGTCACAAAATCGCATCAAATAAGAAAAAAAAACGACGCGACGTGCAATCCCCCCCCCCCACAGAGAAATCGAACCGGGCGACCGTACATTTGGCACGAGAGCACGCCCCGCTCATCACTGGGAAATATCGCTCCGCCGTCTCCATGGCAACATTGCAACCATCTCAACTTCAAATAAACATAAATAAAAATGACGTGTTTTTCCTCGATGAATTTTGACTTTGGGATTTTACAACGCTCCGTATTGCTCGTCTGCGTCTCCGTGGATTTCTTTTTCGGCATACGTCTCAGAACAAGATCGAGCAAGCAAAGCGGTTTCGCGTTTCCGTGTGTCATATCTATTCAGTTTGAGAAACCCTACAATCTCTAGAAAGCATTAAACCTACAATGGTCTGTTGCTAGGTCGTTACCAAGGGTAACCCGCTGGAGTAGCAAACATTGCATACATTATACAAGAGTCGACTGACGTGTGGCTGGTTGCTTTTGTTAGTCGTACCACGTGTATTGTTCCGATGAACGACGTCAAAGCTTGTGTAACACTGCTCACGGATATTGCTTCTTTTAATACTTCGATGAAGTGCCTGTAGAAGCAAAGTTTTTAATCTATTTGTCAAAATGGTGTTTTAAAGAACCAACACACAATCTTTTTTTTTTTTAAACACCGCTTATTGAAAAAACACTTTCTCTCAGCACAAATACAAAGCTGGCAAGATGGCCAGTCTGGCAGTGCCCTTCTTTGGTTGCTGGCGCCGGCACTCCCCCCGTCCCCTCTCCTGTTCAACAATGGAGGGGAAATATTAATTACCATTTTGTCGGAGCTAATACTGCGTGCAATAACACACGAGGGAAGGAGAAGAGGAGGAGGAGAAGAAAAATAAATAAAAAAAAGCACTAGCTAATTACATTTCCACCAAACATTTCAAGGGGAGTTAGGAAAACCAAAGCAAACCAGGGTGCCGGTGGACGCAGTCCAACACGGTACCGACAGATGCCATTTCATTATGCTCTCACTAGCTAACGTCCTCTGATCTTTTGTTGAGCTCGAGCAGCTTCTTTGAGGTGGCGTCAACTGCAGTCATGCTGCTGGTAAGTATTGATTTTTGACAAACACAGTAATCCTGTTGGATTGGGGGGTGGGGAGGGGTGGGGGGCTGGTCGTCTTTTCTGCATTCGGTGCATAGCCGACTGAAAGATTTCACTGAAACATGTCTCGCTCTGATCTCTTGCCCTACATCAGCTAGCGCCTATTTTCTGTCTGCAACACTCAAGACCGAGCGTAAATAATGGAATCAATCTTTGTCTCACTTCCAGGGAAACGTACAGTAAGTATAAAAAATAAACCTGTAGGATTTTTTTTTTTTTTTTTGATTTCCAAGGGCTTGTCAGTCATCTTTTAATCATTATGGATGAAAAACTATATATAAAAAAAAAGCTATAAATTCAAAGTATTGTTCTTTTAATTTGCTTAAGTGCTTTTCTCATCACCAGTGCCAATTCTCTAACAAGTACTTTATATAGCATTTAATCAATGGGCCAACATTGACCTTTCCACCGCCAATTAAAGCAGCAAGATCTGCTCTGTTCTTTGAGTACGGCTTTTAGTATTATGGAAGCTAATCTGCTTTATTTCATGACCTATTATGATTTTTTTTTTTTATTGGTTCTCTTAATTGATCTCGACAGGATCCTCAAGACTGATGGCCTGACTTTGAGTGAAAGAAATTTACATTTGCACACCACTCTAAAGCTCAACAACAAACCAGTCATCTCGCATTAAGTAATATTTATCCAATGTTTCTTTCTAATCTGGCTGTTTTTTTGTGTTTTTTTTTCTTCCATCAAACATGACATTGCAAATCTCACACAACACATTAGAATAAATAAAGAACTTTGTGGACTGTGGAAAAAAACCCACTTTTATCCTCGTTGCATCCAAGCTTAGAATTTATTTCCGCGTTTCTGGAAGCAACTTCTTTTTTTTTTTTTTTTTCCTTATTTGACCTTGATGAGCGCAAACATGGACTCTTCTGATTTCATAAAGCACTCTCCGGCTTTTACAGACACACGGCTGTCTTCGGGTCCCAGAGTGTGACTTTCCCGCTGTTCACCATGCGCGCGGCTTATTTAAGATGCCTGTGCGGGTCAGTCAGAGGTGAATTGCTCACACAAGTGGAAGTCGGCTGGACCCGAGCGTCTCGCCTCTTTCCTTCGAGCTTGTTTGATTGGGTTTTAGCACTCTGTTAGCACCGGGAGGCCCTCAAATGGATTGCTGTCAGGGCCAGCAGACACGGCAAGCAGAGAAAGTGACAGTGCTCCAGCTCTTGCTGCTAGTTGACCACCGATCCCTTGCGCATCGCCTCCGTGCCTCCTCATCCATCGCAACCCCCCCCCCACCACCACCCCCTCCACACACACACACCTTACCTTCGTTCTGTTGCTTCCTTAATCTCCATTCTCGCTCTGTCAGCCCTCCTGTGCCCCAGGAGGCGGCGTAGGCCCTGTCAATTAAGGCTTGAACTATCGCTGAGGTGTGGCCAACACACTCCAGTCATTTGGACTCGCAGGAGTCACGAGACGGAGTCTTACTGACAGATCATTCTCCGTAATAATACCTACTTGCACTTGGTATTGGCAGGCCATTTTCGAAAGTCATTCTCCGGTTGTCGCCAGACGAGGGCACAGCTCGTTATTTACACCTATGAAAAACAACACGCTGGGCCTCACCGCTTAATTTCACGGCACCAGGGTGCATAAACATTACTATATGTTGTTCTAACCCCGTGACAGACAATATAGCTCAATCCAAATGTGCCAAATGGACCCGTGTGGCTCGCTGACAACTTCATTTTCTCATCCAATTTGTCACAGTTTGTCTTTGAGCTGCAGCCATGACACAAATCATGCTCGCTTGCACTTGCAGCAACAGGGTCAGTCTCCTTATATTAACTCGGTTACTATATGTATTTCCTTGTTGGCTGATCTGCTGCACCTGTTGGCTGTTTGCCTGCCCGTCAACAAAATAAACACATGGCTGTTCAAAACACCGACAAAGTAAACAGACACATTTCCGTTTCCAGAAAATAAATGTATAATTTGAGTACGTAAATAGATTAAAACCGCCAGTGGAGGATACATCTTTGATTTGGAGCAACCACATGGAAGCAAGGGGAGGGGCCACAAACCCACACAGACTTCTCTTTAATGATTAATGACGGAAGATATCGAAGACATCCTCTTTTTTTCAGGCTTAAAACGTTGAAAATCTGATTCGGTCTTTGTCTGGCCTTCTCTAATGCCATAAAATGCACCTTCCATCAAAGATAAACCCGTAATAGCTGCATATCCAGCCGGCTAAACCTATTATCCATACATTTACTTTGCATTGTGGGTGAGATAGTGGGCCTCGGAGAACTCAGACATGCCTCTAACGGCACACATTAGGGAGCTTATCTCATTTAATTTTCTCTCTGAATTACTAAGGTGTGATTTCTATTGACACACAGAATAGCAGATGGAGTTGTGATTTAATTACATCTAGCACCCACAAAGGCAACCATTAAAGCTGCAGACTCAGCTCCTTGATATCTGTAGAGTTTATTGCAGGGCAAAAAAAAAAAAAAAAAAAAACACCAAAAAAACCTGATATAAAAATCTTGGGAAAACGGTATAATATGTTGTTGATCGTATGCTCAAACTGCCCGTTTTGAAATTAAAGAATTTTTGTCCTCATATTGTTTTACTGATTTGTATTATCTAATCCTCATGAAGAGTAATTAGCATAAAAAAAAAAGGATGATTAGCTCCCTTTTCTTCTGATAATGGCTTGAGCTGATATAAGCTCCTCTTATTTCTTTAAAACGACGCGGTCGCCACTGATTCTGTTTTAAACTTCAGCGCCGCGCTAATCCGTACGCCTCGAGTGATAAATCCCGAAGATCCACGGCTAATCTCGCTCAACACCGAGAGGAGAGTTGCCCCCTCCGATATAGCCACAAATCAACCTTTCAGAAGCAATTCTCATTTGGACAACGCCACTCCGGGTGTTTAAGCACCCCGCAGGTAGCGCCGAGGGAGAAGAATCTGGGCCAGAAGTGCGTTTGTGCGTGCGTTGGTTTGTGTATACGTTTGTGTGCTGCGGGACCCCGGGCCATGAAACCAGGACCGGGTATCAAACATCAATCCCTTTTGATTGTTTTGACCAGACCTGGCTTTAAATGCTTGGCGAGAGATAACACGGAGAGCCAATTCAAGTATCAGGTCACGGAGTTTGAAGGCTGATAAGAACCCGAGACGTAGATTAAAGCCGTTTGACCAGAAAAGCAGCATTTAAACAGGACAAACAAAAGTCATCTGCAAGTAATGAGCATAATTTGGACTATTTTGCTTCGCAATTACAAAAAAATACACAAAAAACCCCCCTGCAAAATAAAAGACGAAGCACTCGTGAAGTCTGGAATAATTTGTGAAAGAAAAATGTTGAATTTAAAAGCGACTTCATATTCCTCAACGTGCACCCTTGTGCATGAAACCACTTGTATTTACTGCTAATTCGCAAGAGCAAAAAAAAAAAAAAAAAAAAAAAGTTTCAGCAAAACAAAGAAATCTTTACGATTGACATATCTGCAAAGTGGCAAACTGTTCATATAGACGGCATCCGCAAAGCGTTCGGTGGCAACATACGGGATTGATGTGATTTCACTTGCATCCGCTCGTAGCAACAAACAATGTTTTCGCAGCACTCGGTTAACGATTGAAAGGGGATGATCACTTCAACCGCAATCTTTCCCTCAGTCCTCACCAAAGTGCTTCTGTTGCCTAAAACTAACCACAATTTCGATTACATTTTCCTCACAGCGTGTCCGGCGACGACACACAGCGGTCTGCAAACACAGCCGTCGTTCCAGTTGATTCACAGCTTCTGAGGCGACTCCCATCAGTTTCCGTTACGGAGAGCATCAACACCGAGACAGATCTTTTCAAACGCGCGCCATCCATTTGCAGCTATGAAGAGAGACAGGAACTGTCAGACGATATATGCCAGCTCAGCATCGCATTACTTCTAAATAGTTCTCCGACAGCCGACTCCTCGTTGCTGAATCCTAACCTTGTGCAATCCCGATGAAATACAGCACCTGTGTTAAGATGGTGTAAAGTCGGCGCTTATTACTGTCACCTTCCCACTGTAGCATCCACTCATTAGCTGCCACCGCAATGAATTATACCTCACAGCTATGCTTTTCACTGCTTTAACAAGGGGTCTGGAGCAGCGAGTTAGTCCCCTCACTATGCTGTTAATGCGCTAATCATTTACAGCATGAGACGTGGTGACGCACCGGCAGGTAAAGAGAGTAATTTGGGAGCTGCTGGTTAATTTGGATTCGATGAAGCAGCTCTACGAGAGAGAGAAAGAGAGAGAGAGAGAGAGAAAAAAAGAAAAAGAAAGGGTCTGTTCTCATAGCCAAGCTGTGCCCCTCGAGTCAGGTCACCGATCAGACAGCGATGTCCGGAGATGAGGCGGCGCCTTTAGTCCGCCAGTCAGTGATGCTCCTCTCACCCATTGTGCCCGGCACCTTCATAAATAATTCATGTGAATAGGAACATGTGAAGGGCACGTGCTCAGTCAGGGCGGCTTTCACTCCATTTCATACGACCGGTACGCAAAGAGAGCATTTACGCCTGCTTCTTCTTTGCCGGTAGCTATTTCTGAATGGAGGTACGCGACCGGATTCAAACGGTTATTATTACACATGGTAATAAAGTCGTCATCTGCACGTCCGCTATTTGAATTTCAGGAAGCGGGTTAAATGTTTTTGTTTCGCGCAACCGCTCTGCCGCCCGGTTTTCTAAGATATAATGCGTTGACCCACATAATTACTCGGAAACCGCGAGTGACATCGGTGGCACATTTTGTGCTGCATAAACAGAAGACTGAGGCCATTTTATGCGCGGTTATGAAACAAACTCAGGGTGCATATTTCATCAACACCTCCTGACAGATATGAATCAGGGCCGATGTCAAAAGCAAATCAGTATTCTGTTAACAGCTCACTTGTGCCTCATTAACGACTGGGCTAGATGTTGCCATGGCTACCCAGCAGAAAGGCCATCAGGGGTTCCCAGTGTCAGCCCCCCCTCACTCCCCTCCCCAGACACACAACCACCCCCCACCCCCCTGCTCTCCACTCCCCACCACTTTAACCCTCTCCTCTGACACACAAAAGTCATTACCCCTTCGCCTTGATTACCAGATAACACGTGGGCTGTTAGGTGCAGGGACCATACATCATAAAAGCATCAAGGAAGAGAAATACACTGCTTTCCATCGCCTATAATAGTGAGTGTATTATATAAATGAATTTCTATATCTGCCGGATTGCACCAGTGTACCATGGTATATGCTCTTGAGCACTGGGCATTAAGCCGTTGCCGTGTTTCCAGGTAAAGAGGGCCCCTCTCTTCACTAATGGCACTCCAGCGAATGACCTTGACAGCTTGAAAATGAGCACATTAAGTAGAACACTTAAATGTATAATTATGCACTTGTTCCAGTGGAGCTGTCACTGCTCTGTAGGTTAAATCATTACAGCTTAGATAAGATGAGAGACATAAAATAATAAAATGAATCCCTTTTTCTTTTCTTTTTTTCCTTTCTTTTTTTCCAAATGCCTATCAAAACAATTAAGGGATTGGCTTTGATATGGACACATGAAAGGGAGCAGCGCTGCACTCATTAAGTGAGCACATTTAAAAAAAAAAAAAGCAGAGCAGCGGAGAGCGAAGCAACAAGCACACTCAATGGTGACTTTTAGTAAAAAAAAAAGAAACGTGAATGGAAATGAAACGAGCTTGTTTTCAATTTCATAGTTTGAACATTTTGATTAAGAATTAAATCCGAGTATCATCAGAATGTTCAACTTGTTTGTTGTAATATGAAAATGTGAAATCGATTTGTTGTGATCAAAAGGCTTCTCCTGCTGGAAGTATAACGCAAATGATGCACAACGGAGTGAAGAACAGGGAACTTAAAATGTAGCTTCTCCATTTTTTTTTTATTCCAAGGTCTAACGATCAAAAAAAAAAAGTCTGTTTGATTTAGGTGCACCACCTGCAGCAGGTTGGTGGGTGTTGAAGGATTTTAACAGTCGTGCCAGAGCACCAGTGAGAAAAGATAACGTTTGTCATGCATGCAGCGACTCTACATAAAGAGCCAGCGTGAGGGAATTCTGGGTCCTGCTTCATTAACACATTGACATTTGTAATGCAAATTACAATAAGTTGAGTCCTGAAAACAGCCTCACTTGACTTTTCCTGGTTTAGAACATATGAAACTGAAAATTAGGCAAGTGGCTAATGTCGGAGGAAAATTCCTCCTATGTAACTGATCTGTAGCTGACCCTAGGTCCCCGTGTCCATAGGACGTTCTTGAGGGGCAAACCGGTATATCCAAACCACACGTCCCTTCAATGTAATCAATCAGATCAGCAGTGTTTTTCTACCCCCGGGGCACACAACTAGAAGCCACGGTCCATATGTGCAGATGACCAATGACCGATGTCATAGGGGTGAAGAAGAGGGCGCCTCCTTACGTGGATATAAGGCCGCTCTCCTCACAAGGAGGGGGTCGGACTTTCTGGACTCTCCGCGAGTGTAGAAACTCTCTCCAAGGACGATTCAGCTGAATAAGTGTTCCTGTGACTCTGTTTAAATCTGATGTACTCGCTTGGTTCATGTTTGACGATTGGTACGCTCTTATGATTTTCCATATTTCATTTTGTAATAAATACTCAAACGACAGCGAGCTCGACATACTTTTGATTTCTCACAAGGAAATACATTAATTTCCACCACAGCTAACGCTGGCACATTCACAGAAATGTTGATTAATGCGTGCATTCCTTTAAAAATAAAAGAAACCCCCCCCCCCAAAAAAAAACTGAAGCGCATGTCTGGGGGTGTATGCGTGTCCAGACGATGGGTGTCTGATACCGAGATGCGTACTGTGTATTACTGTTCTTAGTGGCCTTTAACAAACACCATTTCCCATGAGCCAGAGACCCATTGCCGGTTAAAATGTCACCGGTTCAACAGAATGAGGACACGGGCGAGCCGAGGGGCCGCGGCAGCACGGCAGGCAGCGAATGGTGAATGTGTTGTGGCGGTTTTAGACAGCAGAGACCACAGCTAAGAAGTTGGTGGGAAATGACATGAGAAGAGAGCGCTCGTGGTTGTCTGTGTTATTGATATGGGGGGAGGTCACGCTGATGTGTGCATGCACGCTGCTTTAACTGTTGTTCTCATTTTTAATATCAAGTCGGTACCAATTTATCTTAAGACTATTGATTGAAGTGACGTCGAGACTCCGCTTCGGTTTCACTTTTAAAATAATGGCCACTGGGATACCTTCTATCTTTATGCACATTATGTCTCCTTAAATCAGCTTCCCAATATCAATTAATCAGAAAGGATCAACACTGAGCACTATCACGTCTGCTGTGAGGAGTTTTGTTGCTCCTGTCCTTACATCACTTTTTGTGGACTTACACATTACACTGAATTCGTCGAAGTTAAAAAAAAAAAAAGTGCTATCAACATTGTTAAAATGCCCCCAAAATAGCACTATTTTTAGATTGACAGATTATATTTTGGTCCATGACTGCCACTCTAGATGAGGCCATCTTCCGTCTCCTTCCGTGATTCAGTCTCAGGTCGATGTTAAATTTCTTTGGGGCTCATTTGTAACCTGCTTGTGTTCGAGCAGTTTTATAGTAATAATCTTACGGCTCCCTCGCGACGGCTGTGCAATAAAATGGCCACCTACGGAGATAATTAGCGACGGTAGTTTTCTCTTTTTTATACATGCGCAGCCGCTGCAGAAAACTGCAAGTGAACCGTAATTAATGTTAAAACGAGAAGAGACGTGGTATATTTTTCCGTCATTCCTTTTTAATAATTTTAAAAAAGATGTTGGGTTTCTCAGCTGCTCTCATGAGAAATTGACTGTTATTGATCAAATGAGCATATTTCCATATTACCATGGCCACAGGGTAGAGTCTCTACTTTCTTGGGTATATGCCAATAAACTGTGCTCAGCTGGTTCATTCAGACTGAGCCCCCCCCTCTTGACAGCCTGCAGGCATTCACATTTCTGCACCTTTTTCTCAGCACCTGGCAATTTTTCTGTTCCATTCTGGAGATCTTTTATTTCAGATTAAGAACTGCATGGTGGCAAAACAATATAGGGTCACTTTCGCTGGTTTTTGAAGTGAGCCTGGGAGTAGGTGCGAGAAAACGCTGTTGTGCTGTGTGAATGTACCTCCCAAAAAAACAAGAAGGAAAAAAAAAATAGAAAAGAGTCAGATCTGTAAACAGCATACGTATGTCTGCCGCATACCGCTACAAACAGCCACTGTATTTTGTATTTTTCACGGCGGCCAGCGCATCCCACTCTCTCTGGGGTTGTGCCGCGCTGTCATTTCAACTGCCTGGCTCCTTCGCAGTGGGCATACACAGTCATTCACTGTAGTTTCAATGTTGCTAGGCTACCTCACTTCTTCACTGTTTTCTGTTTGAAAATCCACTGTTCAATGAAGCAGTTCAAGGGAGACCTGTGGGTTTGAATACTGAGCGATATGAAGTATGACCCTGCAGGAGAAGCTGACAACACTAATACCCTTTTTTGTTGTTGTTTTACAATACTCTTTTATTTGTCCCCTGCACTTGATATCACAGAAGCTCTATCCTTGCTCTATATATCTATAGCCCATGCAGTCGTAATATTCACAGATCAAAATATTTATAACCTTTCCTGTTTTAAAAGCAGACAATCTGAGTCATAGGTGTGGTGAGAATCTTCCCTCTGTAGTCACCCACTGTTCTTTCACGGTTCGTGTACTCGCATCCGCCCAGCACCGTCTACGAGTTATTATTATTCTTGTTTTGTCGATCCTGTTTTCAGCTTTGGATCTCGGGGCGTGTTCCGAGCTCGGACTGTCAAACGCAGCGCGATGCCAAAGGTGAAGGGTGAACGAGCAAGCTGCTCGCCGGGCCCTGCACAATTTCAGCGCCGCCTCTTTCCTCCCTCCTCGTGCGCCCTCGATGATGACGAGTGCAGAGCAGTTTGACCCCGGCACAATGGAAGGGCCCGGCTCCTTGAACTGAGCAGGGCCACACACGCCGACCCCCGTGACCCCGACTGCGTGGCCACCTGATTTCCCTGGAGCCTCGAAACAAAAACTCATTGGATGACCTTTCAACTGATCCCTTCCTCCTCCTCCGCAGCTACATTCAAATCATCCCGTCCTCCCTCCTCTGTGTGCCTGGAGGAAAATTATTTTTGTAAAGCAACTTTTCTATTTTCGTCATGTCTGGCCACACATTTCTATGAATTATAGGTTCGTGTTTATTTTTTTATGCGTTTCAATTTTTTTTTTTTTTTCTCCAGAAACTTGCATGACCAATCAAAAAAAGTTAAATCTCTCCGTTGCATATTTGGTTTAATATGCAGCACAAAGGTTTCCGAGTTCAGACGTCTCCATTTGTATCATTGCAGCCAGCCGGAGCTATTTCCAATGCGTTTATCCCGGGCTATGTTTGAAAGGGTCTACATTAATATTTAAAACGCACTTCTGCTCGTGGTGAAAGGTTGTTGCGGCCAGGCTCTGTCGTGGCGGCGCACTTTAAAGAGTTAGTTGTTGTGGTTGTTAGCAGGAAATGACTTGAGCACTAAGCTAATTACTAGACGCTGACAAAGTATTTCCTAGGGACTTGTGTTTTAAAGCTTTAAATGGATCAGACTGATATCGAGCTGTGATGCTGCATTTATACATTAGTCATTTGAAAAAATAATAATAAAGGGAGGTTAAATATTTAGAATGGATGCCGGTGTCTTGAGTTACATACTTGATTGGATCACTTGAGTATTAATCAGTTTCTCGTTTGTAGCCGGCCACACACACTGTGTCTGAGAATTTGATGTGTGTGTGTGTGTGTGTGCGTCTTTGTTGTGTGTCTTGTCATAATTTTCAAAGCAGTGCAGTAATGACACCGTATTCAAAATTTGAGTTTTTTTTTTTTTTACCATTAAAGTGTTGTTTTCCTGGGTTTTTTTTTTTTTTTGTTTGTTTTTAACAATAAATAGTTGTCACACTTTGCTCTTTTTTTGTCACATGTTTAATGCTGCTTCAGTTCTCTTTTATTGTGTATTCAAAACTTGGACTTTCTTACCAATGAGCTTTCTCGATTACCAAAACAACCAATCAATTTGTTTGTTTGTGATATACTGTGACAGGCGTCTGCGTTTCTTCCTTTATTTGAGTGTATTCTATTATTACATTAACATGCCACTTTTTTTTTTTCCATCAGATTTGATTTTTTTTTCCATTCGATTCACTCTTCGCGTGCACACGGAGTCGACAGTCCTTGTTGCTCAGACATGTTTGGCAGAAATTAATACAAGTTTAACGAGAGTAATCCACATTAAGCTGAAGGTAAACTATGTGTCAGGGTTTTTATTTTTAAATCTGAAAGGAATTTCTTAACATTTTGTGAAATACACTTTGCCGTGGAGAGTTAGATGAGAAAATTTGTCACAATCTGTAACTATTTGGTGAACACGACAGACAAATAAACTTATGTTACAGCTAATGACTTGTTAAAAGGTAGCCTCAAAGAAGCCAAGCCAGCGGTTTTCATGGCTTCTGGGTCGAGAACAAAGACAAATTGTTATTTTTACATTTGAGCATGTATGAGTTAAATAAATGTGTTAATTAAGGAGCGTTAGAGGTGCCGGTAGGCAGATTTGAGGGAGACAGGTTTGCTGTTTCCCTTTGCTTTCAGTCTTTATGCTAAGCTAACCACAGGGCTCTAGCTCCATAATTAATGCACACATATATGGTAATGATATTCTCATCTCACTCACAGCACTGATTAAGTGTACTTAACCAAGATAACAGTCTATTCCTTGAAGCTTTCTTTAAGTGGAAAGAAAAAGTAAGAGACCTTTTGTATGAAAATATGGCCTTATCTTCCTCTAAGTTATGTATATATTTGACTAATAGCACACACATTATTGTGTTCTTGTCCATATTGAAACATCTGCAGTGTAGGTTGGAAGAAAGTATGTATAGCCCTAGGCAACTAAAATTCACAAAAATGAACTGGAGTCAAGAGTTTTAGTAAACCCGAGTCTAATCAATGAAACAAGACTGGAGGAGTGGGTTGGTGTTGCTTTGACTGATGAAAACACTGATCTGAAACATGCCTCACAAAAACAAAAACACAGAGTTATGTTTGATATTCAGAGCCCACAGATCGACGAACAAATGTACAACGTTTCGTACCGTGGCTCGTCTCCCTAAAAGTAGAAAAGACGCAATTCCCCTTATTTTACAGGTTAAAGTCAGGGCGGGTGAAGCTCAGTAAAAGTTGGGGCGATACAACGAGAGGAGGGCTGGATCTTTACAGTTAATATGCAGTTCTACACAATGCCTTCAAACAAAGAAAATCTGCCGTTTGGACTGCTCCAAAACATCCGGCCATTCACACCGGACACACCGGGAGTATGGCTGAAGCACCTCCGTGAGAACGAATGGCCCAGAATTCTTTAGACATTGTAAAGGAGGAACTCAATACCTCATAGACTTGTGGGAAAGGAATGTGGCATACTGGTGACAATAGGTGATAAATGCTATCGCACAGTTTATTGTATATTCTGTGTGTGTTTCTCAAGCAAACAAGCAACACAGCATTAACACTTATATGTGTATTTGGACTTTTTTTTTTTTCCCGTCATGTAAACCCTGTATTTGCTGTCTTGTCATTGTATCTAGCATGTCTGCCTTTGGAGAGGGGGGCCGAGAGGGGCAGAGGGGACATTATGAAGATGGACGACACTGTCACAGTGGGATGGTGTTTGTCGCAATGCAAGCATTTTCCTCTACTCTATTATCATTATCGAGGCTGATGTTATTGTTACAATAGCCATTTCAGGAAGTGGTTGAGCTGCTGAGGTTGAAAGGCAAGAAAGCTAAATGGGAAATAGAGATATTGGAATTCAAGAGGTGAATACGTGTTGTATAATATCTACATTTACAGATAATTGGGAGCATACCGAATGACTTGCTGTGCCGTATCAAATCTTTATGGCTACGCGTGTGGCCACAGTATAAGCGCGAGCGGCTACAAAGGAAAGTGTTCCCGGGTTGATTTATCGTTCCTTAAGAACATTTGTATAGTTAATGGTCTAACGCCAACTATGCTGCAAAACCAAGCATGAAGGAAGGTTAGAGCTCGAGGAACAATTTGAACTTTTATGAGCCTCGACACACTTCACAAACACGAGCCGTAATCAAATTTCAGCTGCAACGCCGTCCATTTAAATTTGCAAAAACTTAACATAACTAATCCAAATTAGTCCAAATGGTACAAGCAAGTATTAGCAGTGTCATTGACACAGTAGTCACAGCTCCTGCTTCACACTGCCATTGACAGGCCACACATGTTAATGCTGCCCCCCCCCCCCCTCGCTCTCTCACACGGTTGTCCTTTAGGATGCTGGAGCAGGTGTGATAAATGCTGGCGTTTAAATCAAAGCACTCCCCTCTCCCTCCCTGCCCCCCCCCCCCCCCCCTGGGGAGAAAGAAGATGCCGCCATGCAGATTGATATCAGGAAGCCCAGCCATATCCTGCAAGGCCTGACTGATGGTCTGTCGGGATAAAAAATGAACTTTATACCCACCATGCGAGCTATGATTCATGGGCCTTCCCCGCCCCTTCCTCGGTTGAAACCATTCCACATATACCCTCACTACACGCTCTCTGGAAACAGTATAGTACATCATATAGCGCCGCACTGCCTGCCTACACCCAGCAAATACCAATGAGCTGTTTGTGTTTGCATGTGGTCGAACAACTTGCACTATGTCCTGTTTTCTTCTTTTTTTTCCAATGAAAAAAATCGAATATTGTTCTCGTCTTCCTGTTACTGATGCAATCGGTAAAACTTTCGATGTGGAAAAAGTAAAAGTACATTTGAAATCTTCCCTCAAGAGTTCTGCTTGGCAGAGATTTTCTTCCAAAACGGAGTCAAATACGTGTCTGACCACTGGTTCTGTTTGGTCCTTCTGCCCTTCCATACCATCATGAGTGACAGGCAGGCAGAAGCGCTGGGGTCGCATTACTCACAGTTTGCATTCTGTTCTCCCTCTTTCCTGCGCTAAAAACATGGTGAAGCGTTGCACTTTCCGCTCCAAAAGTGAGTAGGTAGTGTGGGAGGTGGTGGTGCAAAAAAGAACTCAGCCCTGCTTTAGATTCCAATTAATTTGCCATCTGAAACCAAAAGTATATTTGCAGAGATGGATAATTGCGAATAAATTAGCTCTAACGCCTTCGTTCCGACCGCCAAAAGAAGACAAGTCAAGCCTAACGGCATCACAACTTAAAGGAGGCAAAATGTTTTGACATTGTGTCGCAAATTTTCCACGGTCATTTAGACCTTTATATTGCCTGTTCACAAAACAAAGTCGTTAGTCTGTGTGCCGGCGACAAGCAGAACAGCATTGCAATTGAGTTGTCCTCTTTAAGGAGGAGTTGCGGTGACTCATAAAAGCTTTTTTCCCGGAGAGGTGTCAGTGTCGATGGAATAGTGTTTCCATAATTGCACCCTATAAAAGTGTTGGGTTGATGACGGTTAAAGCCAATGAGAGAGTGGAAAAGGACAGTGAGACGACATCCCACAATTATCACCTCAAATCTAAATAATCATAAGAGGAAAAGGTAAAAAAAATAAAAAACAAGGAAAACATCAGTATAATGTGTATACTTTTTTTTTTTTTTTAAGAGAGATGTTTGATGAAGCAAGCATCGTTTTAAACTTGGAAGGTAGAATACAAATCAGTTACCAATAAGGTTACTGTTATATTATAGGTCCTGTTTTTTTTTTTCCAATTACACCTCCAATCAGTATAATCACACTCCTGGGGAACAAAGAATAGGAAAGAAACTTGTTTTATGACATCTAAAGAAGCATTTCAGTGGGGACTGAGTGACATCTTTCGTAGCGCATCGGCCTTTTGATGTACATTTTTGTCCGGCAGTTGACACAGCCGGTCCCAAGGGTATGGTACAGTAAAAGACCAGCACATAAACCTTTTGATGAAATTGAAACCCTTGGAGGCTGAGGAAAATACAAGCCCAGCAGTATATGAAACTTGCCCCATTTGTCATTGATCAAAAGGTATTAAAACCCTAATGAAGATCTGTTAGTGACTGATTAAAGGTCATATGAAGCTAACAGAGATTGAATAACAATAAAAAAAAATAAAAAAAATCAATAGCGCAAATATTGGTTTTAGGGCAACTTCATATGGACACTGTAACAATGATTAAAGAGGTTTCATAGGAGTGAAGTTGTGGGATTTGCTTCAGGTCCAATCACGAAATGAACAATGTTGTCGCCTAATTGGTATAAATAAGAAAAAAAAATGACCTTTTTCTGGCTTTATTGCATGATGAAAGAGCGGGGGAAACCGAATGGACGTGAAAAGCTGCTTTAGAGAAAAACTTACCCTTTTTGTGGCTTCATATTAGAAGAGTGAACATGCTGCTACGGATTCTAAATGTCACAGCACACAATGCAGACACAGAACTGTAAAGCTCTTTGGAGGGACTGTGTTAACGTCCAGTTCTACATACTGCATCTAGGTTTTGTTTCTACCGTCCCTGACATAACCTGGCTGGTCATTGATTGGGATTTTAACAAAGGGGCGGAGGGGACAAAAGAGACGGTTGATTGAGGTACTTACCCTAATGACACCTCTGTTCCTGCAGTGCTCTTTTGTGTGACTTGATTGAACGGGCACAGGGTATAAGTATACCTGCAGAGGAAAAAGAGAACACAATGCAACCACTAAGTAAAATAATACACACGGTGGTTTTCCTTTTTCCCCAGGACATTTCTTTTTTCGGTGAAAGACTGTGCTTCGTTTCTTTCCCCTTTTTCTGAGCCTTTTTGATGAAAACCTACGGTCTGACCAATATGCTGGCGTGTGTGATATTACTGGCAGATTTTAACTCGTCACGAGTATAATGCCAATGTCAGCTGATGAGTAACATAGGTACATAACCGACAAGTTTCTCTGGAAGTACTTTTCTGCATACCAACTTTAAAGGATCCTTATCAAAGATGTAATGTACTCATATTTAACTTTCTATTATAAATAGTAACAATGGATTGAATGACTCCATCTAATGTGAATGCAGTTGCATAAACACAGTATTATCTCCAAACTGCAGTTCCCTTCAGCTCTATGGAATTTTTAAGCCTCTTTTTGGTCATTGTTTTGGCTTCACAGCCCACAACACAACTGGGTTATGTGAATTCTTGTCTGTATCATTTCAAGGCACAACAGAAAGTGTGTGTTTTGTTTCTTTTCTTTTTTCTTTCATAAACTAGCTTTATGCTTTCTGTCTGGTGAACAAAGTGAAGCATTCGGGGAACTAAAGACAGAGTCAGCTATTTCTCTCAGGGGTTCGAAAACCAAGACGAAAGAAGAGTGAATATTGGCCTTTGCATTTTCCCGGTGGCCAGAAACACAACTGCAAATGAATGCCAACGCTGCTCCACGGAGCTACCGGTTACCCAGAGACCTGCAGCTCTTCTACGGAGGCAAAGACAAGTCTGGAGGAGATAGTAATTAGCAGGCACCGTCACTAAAAGTTCTTGCCAGGGATCGTGCTGGAGAGTAGAGGCACGATCGCTCGCTCCAGTAACAAACTGATCAAAGAACTATGGAGGAGAAAGGCAGCTCGACTGTATTCCTTGACATTTGAAGCTTTATACTGACGGTTATAAAAAAAATTAAAAAAAAATAAGTGGAGAATGCCCAGACAGCCGCAACGAAAGAAAGAGGAAAAAATAAATAAATAAAAGAGTCGGGGTGGGGCTGGGGGTGGGGGTGAATGGCTGCAGCGTAAGTAGACGTGGGCCGGGAAGTGCGAGGGGGATCAAAAGCTGTATGAGAGAAAAGCAAGATGAAAGACAAGAAAATGATGAACATCAGAGACAGCGGGCTAGCGGGAGACGTGAGTGATTGGCTGCCGAGTTCTTCTGCTCTTGTTTGCGGACAGTATTAAATGCTTCTCATCTTAGAGGCTTTCATTTAGGCATTTATCCTTTCATGTTTACTGTATATTTCAACAGGGGATACCGCCTTCCCCCATAAGGCGAAGGGGGGAAAAAAAATGAACAGAACCACCACTTCTGATACAGAGAAAGCAGAACGGCGCAGAGTTGAACCCCCCGGCGTGTTCTGGAGGGCCAACGCGAGCTTGATATTTTAGTTTTTAGCCTTTTGGCGACGCCATCAGGTTTTTGGTCACGTCTACGCGTCCGTCCTCTTCTGGTGAAGGCGAAATCTCACGCACGTCATGATGGAATTTGAATTGAACACAAACGTTCATTTGGATCCGAGGCTGAACTGATTACATTTGGTGGTGGCAAAAGGTCAAGGTCCCAGTGAGCAATATATCTCAGGAGGACCTTGAGAGTAATTGCTGCAAGTATGGCACAAAATTGAACTCGACGTTGAACCGATTACATTTCGGTCGTCCTCACGTCAAGGAATAACTGAACACGTTTTGGTGGTTAAAAAAAAAAAAAAAAAAGTCGAGACCACCGTTACCTCTTTGTCCGTCGCATTCTTGCGATTGCGACCGCGTTTCGCCTTTACTCGGATGCTGAATCGGTAATAGTGATCTCGAGTGGGCACCTTCAAACAGATATTCTGTGCTGTTGGGACAGCAAGTCTCAACAAGTCTTGCATTATTTTACATGAAATTTGGTGTTCTCGTAGCGGCCGTAGGGCGAGTCCTACCGACCCGAGGGCTTCCCCAACCTTTTGTCCAGCGCCAACAACAGGTAAGATGTTTTACCTGTCCAGTGACATATCTTGATATGCTGATCTAATCATGGTGGCGATCTCTTGAGTGTCCCCTGGCGCAACCATGGTGTCGACATTTGTGGTTAGGAAATATATTTAGAGAGTGGGACGGCATTATATTTGGCACAGAAACATTCAGGTGATGCGTTAATTTTAATTTAGCAGAATTTAAAGCCAAATACATTTAATAATTTGATTTATATATCAAGAAAAACAATGTTCCAATCTGCCTGAGCCCAACTTTCTGTTCGGCAAATGTTAGCATTTAACATAACACTTTGCAGCAGCAGCATGGTAGCATGCTCATATTGGCATTTAACATAGTTGAAGACTCTTAGTTATCTTCCTCTCTTCAGGAAACAGGAGCTAAAAACTGACTCTTGATTTTTTTCACAGCTGGTATTGACTCCATCAAGGACACTCAGCACCCTCGGTCCGCTCCAACGTCATTTCAAAAATCAGCAGCACAACTAAACGATCAATGGAGATGTCATATAACTGCGCAACATAAAAATAAACTTTTCAGTGCTTTTGTCCAGTTTCTTTTTACATGTGTAACGATTTCTCAACTAGAGCCCAACTGAATGCCAAATAAAACAACGCGATACGTGCCATACTAAACAAATGAGTAGTTAAATAAATAAATCAGAATTCCCTCTTGACACTGGCTTCATTGTCCATTATACCAAACTAGATTCATTAAGTTTGTAAAGCAGGTGTTTCAGCAACAACAAACATCCTCATCTGAGCCTACAAGCAGATGGCAGCTGATAGACAGAGACACAGTAAGCAGAGGAAGGGGGGGGGGGGGAAGGAAAAAGGATAACGCAATGAAAAAGCTATCAAATGAGTCCCAGAAGGGAGTTCCCCTGTATGTCTCTACCTATTCCCGCCTCTCTATCTCCCTCCCTCTTACCCTCAAGGCAAAGCCATCCATCCCTGTCCACTTTTGCTGACACGCCATCACAGCACAAAAAAAAAAAAAGAAAAAGATTGGGCTATTTGTGTGTGGGGGCACTGCGACGTGACCTTGGATGCTCGCCTCCATGTGGCAGCTTGCGAGAAAACAAAAGCAGGCAAGGCAACACAGAAAACGTGTCGCAGGGTAAAAACTAAAAAAAGTGAGGAGAGATTAGAAATGCCGACTGCGGTGCAGGTTGATTAGCTGTCTGTCTGCTAGACAGACACTCCGCAATCAGCCATCTGCGTAACACAAATGGGACACAACAGAAAGGTCAAACAGGCACATTTACACAAACTGTCCCCGGCTATCCTCAGCAAATGAGCACAGTGTGGCACCGAGGAGGAAATGTCTGCCGAGCCGGACGGACGGCGACAGAGGCTTTGAGGGAGAAGAGACTGACGGCGACGGAAATATAAGACCAGGAAGCAGCCAGGAGAACAAAGACGCAGGCAGAGAGAGGAGGGCAAGACAGAAGGATAAAAAGAAATAAAAGTGCGCAAAAGAGAGTAGGAGGGGAATCAAGAGTGTGCCGGTGGTGACTCTTGCGCGTCTGAATCACCAACAGGACGAATGTAACAGATGATGATGTGCAACGAGAAGGACGCCGCGTGGAGGATACAAAAGATAAGAAAGAAAAGGCGAGAAGATAAAACACGGTGGGTCACTAATTAAATTGACAATGATTAGAAGCAGCAGGTCAAAAATGACAACAGTCATCCTCCCATTCAGGTCCGGCACTCCACATCGCGTCCCCCACGTTCGATCCGTCACCGCGTGACAATGCAGCTCCGACACTGGCTGTAATAAGTTGGTGCCACTGTGTCAATCTTTGGCAGGTGTTCTGGGCCTGAAGGTAGTACTCAGTTAGAGAATAAATATCTTAGATGCAACCACTTAGCCCCTCAGGCAGTATTTCTCGCTTCACCGGATCGGACAGCAGGCTCAGTTCACCCATAAATCTGCAGATTTCTGGAGCACAACTACTTCTTTATTGAATTCTTTCCAAGCTAATTTCAAAAAACACAAACACGGAGCTCGTCCCAGTCTTCATACTTTCTCATTGAGAAATCTGTGATACAAAAAAAAAAAAACTTATTACACGGAGTGGTGACACTTTTTATAAGTACCATATGAAGAACCACAAATAAAATGAGCTCTACGCACTTTCACTGTAGTGTGTAGAGTCAGTGAATGATGGGTAACGCAGCTCCACACATCTGATGATACACGCTCAACCACACGTGGTCAGACTTTTACAGTGTGTTGTAAAACATATATGAAATATTTATACGCATCATCAGCCTTGCTCCGTTGTCACGGTGGTGGAAAAGGGAGAGTTAATCATAAAGAATATAAAATATTTCAAACTGCCACATATTCCTGCATTATCATTAACTGTTAATACACTGCGTCTTGTTACAGATGCTTCACAGAAATACTTTATGACAAAAAGTGCTAGCGGAGCTCGGTTTATTAAAATGTGGGCCTTGTTTTTTTTTGTTTTTTTTTTATAGTTTTCATTTCAAATCGGTTATGAGAAAAAAAAAGACGGCCATTCGAGAAAGATTCATTGCTGAGATCGGGGAAGAAACAGACGTGGTTGCCAGAAAGTCTGAAGAAATGAGGAACACGAGAAGATCAAACAGGGTAAAAAAACAAGCCAACAGTTTAATCAGAAAGCTGCAGGGAGTGAACTCTTTGGTGAAACTGAAGATTAATACACATCAAATATTGGCAACAATCTTCTGAGTGCATGAGAGAAGAGTGTTTGTGCACCGCTACGGCATGTTAAGGTTAACTTCTAGAGCCCATCCCAGCGGACTTTGGTCGAAGCCTTCATATTATATTCAACATAATATTCTTCCTTTTTGTGGACTGATAATGAAACCAATGTCCTTGGTTGGACTAAAACCAACTCGGGTATCACACCACCAACACACAGGGGCACCGGATCGAGTCGCAAGAGGTGAATCCAGCTTCGGATGGCGTAACAGATTTGGTTTTAAAAAAATCAAAAAAAATCACGACATCGGTGGTGTCCACAGATGTCCGTATCTTATTGGGAGGCAAATAAACATTATCGCTTGAAAGTGCAGGGACGATTTCCAGATCTCAAATAAGTTGGTGCTGGCATTTCGAAAAAAAAAAACATAAGAAACTACCAAACCAAAACTACGACCTAGAGACCGACATTATTAAAAAGACAGAAACAACCTCTAACAGCCAGATGTTAATTACAGTTCTGACACAATCCATTAACTAGTTTTCACTCAGAGAGGGAAAAAAAAAAAAAAAAGATGAGCATATTATTTTCCTCAGTCCACCGAGATCCAGTCAAGAGAGGAGGAAGGAGAGAGAGAGAGCGAGAGACAGCAATTAAGCACTTCTCCCACTGGACTGCTATGTGACGGCGTGGGTGGAGTTCACCGAATGTGACACTGTAAACTGCTGCAACATCAACATGAGCTACAGGTGACAGTGTGTACGCTCAGCTGACACGCCAGAGGTCAAAGGTGACTCGGCAGTATAAAGTGATGCGGTTAATTGTTTGTGAGGAAACTTTACACTATTCATCTTTATACCATTCGGCAACCTCAGGTCAAACATTTAGTAAATAAAAACTGTCCTTCAATAACTGTTAACATTGCGTAACGGGTTACACTCGAGGTGGCTGTTTTTAATCTCCCCGAGTCATCTTCACGTTGCTGATGATATTTTTAGATTTACATTACATTTTTGCTGTTCGCATGTAGAAACGCGATGCTGAAAAGAGTGTCATTTGAAATTATATATAATTCTGTAAATAAAAAGACAATCGTGTTATTGTCATAAAAATGGAGCTGAAATCCACTTTAGTGCTGCAACCTCCAGAGTAAATATGCTTCTTCTGTTGAGCAATGAGCAATTGTGTGAGATAAAAAAGAAATAATCGAAAAATTAATTGCTTTAGCACCTTTTTTTTTTTTTTTTAAGGGATTCACAATAACAACTGCTGACGCTTACATTTACACGAAAACAAAGAGAAAAAGCACAAAGAGCAGCATTCTGTTCAAATAACATCTGCCTGATCTAAATGGAAAATAAATGAAATTATTAAACTGATCATTTCGGGAGTAAACTTTCTTTGATTCTGTTTTCTGTTTTTCTGTTAAAAGCCCTCTAACTGATAAAAAAAAAAGTAGTAATTCAGTGACCATCAGAGTAGTGACTGAAATAATCTTGTGCAAAACTGAAGCCAGTGTTTTGGCACCCCATAAAGAATGGCATTAATTAATTGTGTGATCTTATAATGGTTAACTAGAAAAAAGTTCACTCACTCTACATTATTGGAGCAGTTGTGAAACACGTGTTTTGGAATCGCATTCACACAATCGAATGTTTAGACACATTTGGTTTGGTGGAGACACCTGATGTGCGTTTTCCCTCCGCAGCCTGAATCAATAGTGACACATCTGACCCGCTTGTAAAGGCAGCAGGGTTGTCTGGTGCCTATCTGTCCTTTAATCAGCAGTTCCAGCTTTAAGCTCCTGTGTCAACAAGTGTTATTGATGCAGGTCACAGCTGCAGCTACACATCGGTCACCCGGCCGCAGTGCCAATTCTATAGGTGACTATAACGCTAAACTGCCATTTAAACAGCCCACTCACGCACCAAAAAATAAATCAAACACCTGTTCTGGATTATAACCCTGACAGAAAAAAAACCTGCACTGTGTGCCTTTTTAAACATAGTGGATAAGAATAAAACGGGCACCTGGAAAAAGGACATTTCCCGGACTAAACTCGGATAAGTGCTGATGAGGGAAGTTTTTTTTTTTTTCTTGTTTCAGTCTAACTTACAAAAATGCAGAGCTAGTAATGCTCCAACATATTTTATTGTGCTTGTTTGTGGCTGATTCTGCTGCTGTTTTACTACTTCAGAAGGCAATGATTTTTTTTTTTTTTTTTTTTTGTACTCTGCAGCAGATCAATAGGACTTAAAATCAGAAGAGTCCGTTGTTGTCGCATCGACACACGAGACCTACCTCTGTAGTCTGGTCCAGATAGACAAATGGAAATTTAGAAATAGTCAAATTGCTTTTTTGCCGTTTTAAAAATAAAGGTATCACAGAGGCACATTAGTAGTGTCTTAAATACTGATAAAGATCTGTACGTATACAGCAGCACGGGCCTAAAGATACAAAGCATTTTACTTAACAATTAAATCAAATTTAAACTGTGACTCATAACCAAATGATTACTGGTGTGTGTTTATTTCACTGCGCCATTATACATACAAGCACAGTGTTGTTACAACTGCACTGTACTTTTATTATGCAATAAGTGGAAGCCTATTCTTCCCGTAGAAGCAATTTCCTTGTCTTACTACAGTGTTTTTTTTTCCCCACGGCAGCATCTAATATAAGACTACCTACTGTAGGAGATGAAGGTGGGAGAGAGGCCATTTGATTTATGTCTTGGTGGTGAAAAAGTTCTGCAGTGTTTCCTTCGAGTAAAAGTTTTAAAGTGCAGCCATGACCAGTTTTATTTTTGGCGCTCTGAACGATTCATCTCATCAGGTCTCAAGTGCAGTTAAAGAATCAACGTCCGGTCGTGTGGCTATTATTCGGGGGTAATGCTGGCAGCCTAAAGATTCATCCTTCGAGAGCCACTTTTAACTCACTCAAGGTATCGTTTTTATTCTTCTATTTCTAATCATATTACGCTTCGCTTCCGAGAAACAACATGAAGAGGGAAGGTGAATGCAGAGCAGAGAGCTCTTTACTACATAAATTACCCCAAAAAAGAAACAATAATGCAAAGTGAAAGAGCCTCTATCGAATGATGGCTCTATTTAAATAGGAAAAAAAAATGGAAACAATACAGCAAACCTGAAGCCAATTTAGTTTTTAGAGCCATCAATGAGCTCAATGAGGCAAACAGCCTCTGGTAGATCATTTAAAGCTGCAATCGGCCTCCGTCTCTCAACATACTATATTGTTATTGTGGGCATCTTCCTCTTGAAGGTTAAGAAATGTGGAAGATATGATGTTCATGGCACTAGGGGACAACAGATGTTATATATTTTTCTTTTTTAATTTTTTTTCTTTGTTTCTATCTATCTATCTATCTATCTATCTATCTATCTATCTATCTATCTATCTATCTATCTATCTATCTATCTATCTATCTATCTATCTATCTATCTATCTATCTATCTATCTATCTATCTATCTATCTATCTATCTATCTATCTATCTATAACAGGATGAGATAAGATAGAGATGAGGTTGTTACATATAGGTATTGAGCAGGTTGGCTCAAAATAATGTTTCATTATTATTTCACTTTTCCTCCTCAAAAGGTGTAAAAAATTATTCTTAACACTAAAACGTGTTAGATAATCCAGTTCAACCTAATTTAAGGTGATAATTAGAGTTCCCACGTTAAAAGTGAAAATAAGAGCAGAGCAAACAATCTCACGGCTTATAGAGCGACCGTGAAACATCTGTTCTCACAACACTCCCGGCTCACTTCAACTTAAGTTTCTCTTTCGCCCAAGAAGCTCTATTTTAAAAACGCACTAAAACAGGGTGTAGCTTTCGATGCTTAAAATATGTAAAACATCAACTAAGAATAAAAAAAATAAAACAAAAAGGTACGGATTTTCTAAAACTAGAAACCATAGACTGTATATAAAAATGTACTTAGCTTCCAGGTCTGAAAAATGAGACATATGTGGAAGTGCCTTAAACTTTAATACCCCTGAGGGCCACTGGGTGCTGGCTCAAAAAAACAAAAAAAAAAAAAACTCATTCAGAAGAGAGTCAACTTTTGCAGACCAACGTGAAGAGGTGGGATAAGTGTGTTTCTTTTTTTTTTATTATTATTATTTTTTTTTTATTGTAATCTGTCTTGAAACCACTTGCCCGATGATCTAATTTTCAGAGTACATTATAAGGGGCAAAAATCGACATTCTTCTATCTGTTTAAAAATGAAATACAAATATGAATACTTATATGAAGTTGGCATGAGGCGTCGGCAGTCTGGCTTTGTTGAGTCAAGAAGAAAGGACCTCAGTAAGGAGAGATATGTCCAGAGGGATAACTTTGAAAGATGATTTGTCCAATGAGGACAGGATTTTGTCTGAACAAGGGGAACTACTTCGGTTAATAAAACCGGTTTCAACGTTAATGTGGGCACCTGACTATTGTTTTGCTGACGGATAAAACCTGATGAAAGTGGCTTTCTGAAAAATGTAAATCTTTGACTCAGAAATATGAGCCTGTATGTGTGTTGTAGTTTACGATTCATGTCGAACATTACAGAAGTTGCAGGGTAGAAAACAACTCATCATCTGAAAGAAAAATATTGGTGTGGGTTGGAAACTATACTTTCACTGGAGTTCTTACAGTTTCTGAATTAGATCATATTAAATTTGATTAGATAAGATAAACTCAGTTGATGTCACTGGGAGGTTCAGGTTGCCACAGCAGGAGCTGTGAATGAGACACAGCATGAAAATAAACATTGTTAAACAGAGGGATTGTAAATTGTAAAAGACACTTGGTTGTCTCTCTTTTGGTTTTTATTGTGTTTTTTATGATTAATTCCCTCCTGGGTCTCTCAGTTAAAGGTTTTAGTTTCATCAAGTATTCAAAATTAATGATATTGTTCTTATTTTTATTATTATTATTATGTTATGTTTGCCCCAATTTCTAACACCGGATGAAATGAAAGCACTTCTGTTAGGGACAACATGTCACAGTTACATTATATGTCTTAAATGGTTTTACTTACAAAGAATAAAGGAAAACACCAATATGAATACACATATAAGCTAAAGTGAAGGAAGATGTTCATTCCTTAGGAAGCACCATCTTAAACAAATACTGTATATTTACAGTGGAGACTCAACAAACTCATTCTGTAGCTTCAGATTTAATCCAAAAACAGTTCATCAGAATGAGCTAACTGGCAAATTGTAAACTGCTGTCGGCAAATAATAAAGTTACAATGACTTCAAAATAACTTTACTCACATCTCATCCTATATTATTTATACTTTATCTTGACTTGACATAGATTTGTTATTTTTAAATGCTTATGTGTATGACACCAGGTTGCAGTTCTGTATCAGTGACAGAAGGATTCTTACACTCGTTGGACATTTTTGTTAGTGCTTGCGTGAAATTCAGAGAAAACAGTGTTGTATTGTGTAGTTGCAAGTTGACTGTTGCTTAATGGTTCCTTCCACACCGAGGAAATTACACATGATTGCTGTTCATGTTTGGGCGGCGAGGTTTGATGTTTTGGAAGGTCTCTCTGACTAAAAGTGCAATACCTGCACAACAGCAAGCACAGTTGCACTAACAAACCGGGACAATAATGACAACAATAAAGATGATTAACTCGGATCCAAATCGTCTGACTGACTTTTAAACAGGAAGTCCTGGAGTGCTGGAACAAGCTCAAATTCTCTAAAAAGTTGATCCTGACTGTTTCAACACAACCAGCCCACACATACTGGACTCGCTGCCCACTTCTCGGGGTATAAAGTCGGTATCATAACTGGGACTGATGAGATGTGACGATTTTATGACCCCACCAAGCACACATGCGCTCGCTGCCAGCTCACAGGTCTACAGGACCGACGGAAATCTCGTTACTTCAGATGGCCGCCCCTGCTGTGGACTGGGCAGCGTCTCCACCGTGTGTTCAGTTGCTTACAGGAAGAGACCGGCATCATCCTGACAGCCAAAAGGCTTTGTTGATTCACAATTAAGTGAGGGAGGCAGTGATTCAATGGGAAAATAAACTGACTGAGTTCCTCAGCGTGGCTTCCAGGAGGCACCAGGAAGACCCCGTCTTCTCCAAATTTACAGTAATGTTTCCAAACAGAGATCTTTTTCTGGATTTCTGGCCATCTGATGAACCTTAATCCAAATATGCTCTCTACCTTTTAGCTTTCTTTAGATCTCTATGGATTCTTGGAAGAAATATCTTGACTCAATATCTGCTGAAAGCTCCACTATGTTCACCAGCTACTTGCTGACCTTGCCCGTCTGCTGTTTGGTGATGAGAAAGTGCCGTTTATGGAGCTTATTCACTGAAAGCAGCTGTCTGCTTCTGGGAGCTGTGAGACTGCACCGCACCACACCACTAAAGCTACAGAGGGGAAAACCAAAACGACAAGCTGAAAGATTGCATAATGCGCCATAGAAGTGAAGGCACTTTCCTTACAAATCAGTCCCTTACGAGCTACTGTACAAACATGGCGGGCTCCGTGGAAGAGGACCTGCTTCCTTTATTACGAGCTCAATCTAAGGCAATAAAAACACTCGTGAAATGATGAATATTTATACTTATTTTGCCCTCCCCTCCGCCCCTCCAATCCCTCACCTCCCCCGCTATCGACGATTTGACCAAACATGACCTTTCGAGGTTAATTAATTGCATGAGCGGCTTGCTAAGAGTGATGTTAAATTTCATGCTTTAATTTAACAACAGTGTCTGTGTGTGCCCCATCTATCATAATTTGAAAGCTATGGGTGTGACAAAGTGCTCGCGCTCTAAGGCATGGGCCTGCATAAAGAAGCTGCTGCAGCACAACCACTTATTCTAACAACGTTCCAATTATGGTTAAGCAGGCCTTCAGCCTTCTTGATAAACCAGGATAAACAAGTTTCTCCTTTCGTTTATGCACATTCATGCACTTGTCTGTCGTCTTTGTTTCTCCATTACATCAGTTTCTTTTTGTAACAGGCCTTCATGCGTCCTGCAGAAAATGGGCGGAGGGAATGACTGTGTAAATTACATTAATATCGAAAGCTAATTTCTTCTTTTAATTATTCACTCTCGTATCGAGGCGATCTGAAATGGGAAATGCTCTTAAGAGTATCATTTGAAGCAAAACGCTAACTGCGATATCTCCATTCCTAACAAATACTTGATGTCCACAGGCAGACGGCAAATAGCTTACTGTCTAAAGAGTCCTGTCAAACCCTATTTACAGCCAGACAGTATTGGTGCCACAGCTGTTATGAAATCTACTCCGTAAACCTATACGGCTCTTCATTTCCATGTTTGTCCCAGCGGACACATCTAGGACTCCACACCATCACCCGCCATTGCCGCGGTTTATATCCAATTTGAAAAAGCTCCCTCTAGGCTATCCTGACGGAGTCTCTTTCCCCCCCCAGAAGAACCCAGTGCACTGTTAAGGCCATGTGATGTTCTACAGACAGTCAGAAGTGTCACTTGTGCTGCGTTATCCTTCTCTCTCTTCTGTCAAAGCTGAACCACAGTGGCAGGCATGACTCACTGAAGTGCTGTACTTTCTAAATGACACGAGAGCGGAGGCTGAGTCAATCTGACCTGACAGTCTTGCATAAATCACGGCCCTTCGATTTAAGTTGCTTTGAGGAGTGTCAACAAATCCACAGGAGGAATATTAGACTCTGCTGTAGGTAGGAACTCCGCCTCTGAGAACTCATTATGGGGTGTCTCCCTTCATGCTGTGCCAGGCTGTGTTGACTGAATTGCCAAGCTTATTTCTGATTCACTGGCAGAAGCCGGTGTTTTAAATTCCCGACTCGTGATAAGGGGCCTCGCCAGCACCCTAAAGACCATTTCAGGGGGAAATACACGGGTTGCTAATGGGCACATTTTTTTGGGGAGGTGAACTTCAGCACCTCGAACGGGACGTAATATAAAAGAAGAGGTAACTCGGGAAGGGAGAGAGGTGCTTGAAAGTGCAGCAATAAGAGCCATTAAATGATAATGCACAAATAATAATCTCCCTCTGTAAGCTTTTGTTTATGGGCTTCAGAGAAACTGATGAGAAGGCAATGTGGAGTGTGCTATCACGCAGCATTTAGCTTCTAATCTTGCCGTTAATCATTCCACTTGAAAGTGTTCAACAACAGAAAGGCAGTTTATTTTTATTTTTTTCCTCTCTCCCACTTTGAAATCAAAATAATAATAGTTTTTTTTTTTTTTTTTTTCTTTTCCCTCGGACAAACAAGAGAGGCCTTCGGGTTCCCAGTTTGCAGAAGTGATTCACACCATCATGAGGCAAACCAGGAGCAATATGACCAAATCCAGTTTCTGTGCATTTGCTTTAAATGCTGTTTTCTCATTCCATTTCTAATACTCCGAGCTGGTGCGCGGCGCCTCGTCTGGTTTCATTTCGAAAGGCACCAGCACCAGTTGAATGCCATTCATTTAAATACTGCGAAGCTATTAG
Organism: Brachyistius frenatus; assembly: GCF_029030835.1. Classification (NCBI taxonomy): domain Eukaryota; kingdom Metazoa; phylum Chordata; class Actinopteri; family Embiotocidae; genus Brachyistius; species Brachyistius frenatus. Next base: position 39,979 of record NW_027210944.1, read on the forward strand.
TTCTATTAAAGATAGGCAGCGTTTCAGTACAGCAAACCTTTATGGCTTCAGGCCTTCATCTGAGATACTGGCTGCCACTCAAGAAAAAAAAGAAAAAAAAAGAGAGAGAGAGAGGGAGCAATTTAATCAAACGTGAGATATCTAAACACCGGAGAGGGCCGATGTAAGATGGTTTCAACCGATGATCAAGAAGCTGGAAAGAGAAGTGTGGGATTCTCTTCCATTATTGGAGAAAAACTGGCGCTCTGCTACTTTGCTACTCGGGGGCATGGGGAGAGAGAGCTACGGAAAGCCGTTGGTTTATGTGTCTGTCAATGTCATGTCTTTTCAGGATCACGGTTCAAGGCGAACAGCGGGGATAAAGGGGGGCAGGGAGGGGAACTGGTACATTGCTGAGAGGGTGCTGGTAGGTCAAAGGACCTTCAACCGAGTTGACGCAAGTGGATATTGTGCTCTTCAGTGATTTGAAGGATGAAAAATAACATGGAGTGCATGATGCCAATAGGCCAGGGAGAGAAATGCAGCAGAGCATGGTATGGGTTTCTGTGCAAAAGGCTGAGGGTGTGAGATTGAAAGGAAAGAACTGTGAGAACTGCTTTAAATGTGGAAGCATTATAGACACTGTTAGTTGATTTTTGCCCTGTGCAGTTGCTTAAGTTTTTTTTGAGTTTTGCGAGATAAACTTGTTTGTAAAACTAAATACTGTATAGCTGCGCGGCCAGCCAATAAAGCTAACGTTAGCTTCATGAGCTCCATTTTTAATAAGCAAGTGATCTATTTTAAAATGAAAAGATGTAAAAGAGTCTTAAATATGCACTTTATCAACGTTTTTCTTAATGTAACCTGTCAATGAAAAGCACTGCTTTAGCCAGAGATGCTAATATTTGAGGATAATGTTTCATCTCTTCCTTAAACTTCTGCTTTTATTGGTGGGTTTTGGAAAAAAAAAAAAAAAAATCTGGTTGTGGAGAAATTCAAAGCCCACTTGCATAACTCTCCAGCACTTTTCATTCATTTAAGTCTTTTGCATTTCCAGGAGAACCAGTATCACAGGAGCCAGCTGCCCATTCCTGTATCGCATAATTAAACCATCTTGCAAGCAGTGTGCAATATTGTTATCTAACACTGTCTGCAGTATAAACACCGAGATAGATTTTTTTTTTTTTTTCTGGCTTATGGACAAGAACTGCATCTTCAGATTTTTGCCTCCTAAATGGCAAACTAAGCAAACAAATCACACTGGTGTATAAGGGCATGGGAAAACCACCGATTCCAAGGATGTCTGAAAAATGTATTTGCAGTGCAGATCTCATAGTGCAGATCTCGGATAATTTTCTTTCAAAACTGCAACCACCCACAGGCCTCTAAAGCTCCAGCTGGCAAGCAATCCTGAGGAGAACAGATTCTACCCCAGCAGGGGCCATAGGGATGCGGCGGGAGAGAGTAAAAGAAGCTCATTCTGTTGATTAAATTTAGTTGATTTAGCTGCTTGGTTTCTCCAGGGTGACTTGGAGCTCACAAATTATCATCGTTAAATGGTGGCTCTTTACTGAGATGGTTCACATTTGTTACAGATAGAATTTGTTGTGCAAGATAAAATGGATTCCAGCCTCTGGTTAACATATTGATTTTGTGATGCTTCTTTAAAACAGTTTTACTTCTCCATCTTTCACGAGAAGATCGTGAAAATGTATTTTTCTGTCCGTACTTGTAGCAAGTTATTACGCTGAAAGCGCAATTTTAGATGCAACCACACAATTGACGACTAGTTTCCATAATAGAAATGAAACCGCGTTTGGTGTACTTACTCGTATACTTTCAGCGTGTAACACTGGGTGTTCAAAAACAGGAACTCCCAATCGGTCCCATAATCGATGGCCAGCTTCTTCTGTAGGTCGCTAAGGAAACCAAAATACATAAAACATTACGCTTTAAGCTAATTCTTGAATAAGGGAATGCAGCGTTTACTGATATATACCATGTTAAATATTAAACGGGTACATCTGAAAGCACGGCACTTGTTGAAGCTGGTGACATATTGTTGAGCAAATAATTTCAGTACTATAAAAGAAGTCTATACGTAAATATACTAAGAACATTTCATTCAAAATATGCAGCAAAAACAGCACAAACACCCTTAAACAAAAAACAAAAAATGGGAATGTGGGTCATTTTCTAAGTCCCTGACAAGCTGCTTTAAAAAAAAGTTCTGGGTGACTCCGAACTGTGCTGACAGTGTCGCTTTATTTTCCTCACTTCTTTTAGTGAATGACTTCTCGGAGAGAGCGTCGACGACGTGGCCCTTTAAAGCCCATTTCTATGCAGCGTCTGCAATTATCTGAGCTGGCGAGGGCCGCTCTTCTTCACTAATCGCAAATAAGGCAGAAGCGAGCCCTATCTTTAACAGTGCACAGGCCCCTCATTTCCATATTCATAACCTCGTGAATTGCTAATGGGGTTAACAAATGTTTAGGGAGGGTGATTGTTCCGCTTGGAGGTTGATAAGGTGGGGTGCTGCAGGGAGGTGATGCGTAGCCGTGTGTGCATGCGATTTTTTCACAGGGGCAAAGGTCGTAACATTCAAGCACCGAGTCCATTTCTTTTTCGTGGAAACTGCTCTTTACAGCCTTAAAAATGGAGCGATAAGGAAAGAGACTTTAACTTCATACTGGTTCCAAAAGGTATGAAGATGTAATGTCTCCGTACTGATAAAGGACTTGGTTTAAAGAGAAAACATGAATGATGGCGAGTAATTCCACCGGGGAGCAATTAAAGCAAGGTGGAAAATAAAGATGTGGAGCAAATGAAGTCAGTCCACCTCCTTTGTCCCTCTTCTCCCCTCATGCAGGCGTTTGTTTAGGGGGTAAAAAAAAAAAAAAAAAAATCCTGACCTTTTGGTAACTGCCATCTCTGTAGCTGGCACTCCTCTCTTCCTACTGTAATGAACAGTGTGCAGGCCTCAGGGCCACAAGAGCTACTTATCAGCTATTGCTGGCTGGCTCAGAGCTCCGTGAAAACATCTGAGAGGATGTAACAGGAACTTCACATCCAAACCAGCTCTTTCTTTTTTTTTTCTCAGCTGTTGTGAGCATGTGTGACTGCATACTACTGTTTAAGTCACACTACTGTATACTGTTAAGAAGTAACGCACGTTTAAAAATAATGCCGTCGAATTGAATAAATGTCTTAATATTATAAAAATCAGTCTTCGGCTGTTTGAGGTTTAAATGTTTTCTGTATGGAAACATAATAATAAAAAGTATACAGCTCATTTGTTGTTGACTGGAGGTAATTTCTTTCATTAATACGAAATAATTACAATGTTCACGACACTAATTTGCGCCATGACTCTCTTTCGACATACCACAAAGAATTTGGGATAATTCCTGCTCCGGCTGATACTCAAGGTAAGTCGGAAGAGGCCGACCGAGCGGAGCGCAGCAGGCAACCCATAGCGTTTGTTTTTCTTCATTAAAATGAGCCTTAGGTATCTCGACTGTGCAAATTCACCACTGTGCAGCTTTCCATACTTTGGCACAGAAGGATGGAGTCTATTTTAAGGTCTGGTTAGACATCATGCCGCCCTGCTCCTAATAGCAACGTGAGAAGCAAAGGCTTCATTCAAACACACAAAAACGTTGACAATCGGAGCCACAATTATTTCGGCAACGGAAGCTAACCTCTGCCTCCGTTTCTCCGTTTTATTTCTCTCCTTACCTTATTTCCGTGTTGACTGTCTCATAGGCTTCCTCTACCTTCTTCAGATTGGTCGCCTCCCACTCTGCAGCTTGACAAAACAAAAGGTCAGACAAATTAACAATGCAGAGTTGTTGCATCTCAACAGCTGTGTGTTGCCAAACAGTGGGCTCTCAATATCGGCGGGTATATCTAGGACTGTGAAAGGAGCAAGGCTGCGTATAAACAGGAAAAAAAAGAAAAAAAAAAAGCTATTTTCAGGTGTGGTAAGTGCCGAAAGGCAACTTATTAGTCTCTTCGCACTGACAATTGTGTTAACAGAGGCTGAGAGCGGAGAGGAGTCGGAGGGAGTGTGAAAGCGGCGGCCACATTGATTATATGTTTGCCTCTCTTTGTCTCACTGGTATGTTCCAAGTCCAAAAAGAATGCAGGTCTTCAAACACCTTTCAAATGATTGTCGCAGGGAAACAGACCTGGAAATGGAATAAGCGACGATCTATACGCGCGACCCCGTTGTTTGCATATTCTGCAAGTGATAAACCGCAGAGAAACTCATGATATAGGACGGATCTATCGAAACGAGTTATAAAACACAAGCTTGACTTATTATCACCTTGATGAAAGTCCTCCCACTTTTCAGCTCTATTTTGGTTTCTCCCACCTTGAGAGGGAAACATTTGGATCCCGAGCAGCTAAATGCTACATTGGCTTTACTCACCGGGCGCAAATATCGTCTTTCTGTCGGAAGTTAGAAGATAAAATGCAACGGTTGAGCTCCCCAAGCGTAGCGTGTCTATAATCTGTTCTTCATGCTTGGCGATACCTGCACACCGACTCCAAGCTTACGAATAAATTCAAATTGGACAAAGTTTTAGTCGCAGTCGAATCCTCATCTTTGTTTTTAGAATCGTCACTACACCTAGAAAAACATACAAAATGGCTGATACGATGAAAACATGGCGATGAACACATCAGGGCAACAAAAAACGGTAAGTTCCAATAGCATCGAACCAACATGTGAAGTAAACGGTGAATTAGTCTGCCCTCACGTATCACCTCTTCACCTCAGTGGTCCCAAAAAGCTTCATAATTCCCTTCCTGTTCACACACACCAATGGCGACAGAGTTTTGCTTTAACATTGGGATGGGAGGAACGGGGAATTGAACCGGCAACTTCACGACGAGTGGGCAACGTGCGACAGAAGTGGACGGGCTCGCCTCTGACGGCGTCGCGGCGACAGCGAGGGAAGTGTATGTGGCGAGGACGGTGTGGGAAGCTGTGACAGCCGGCCCCGGCCTGAATACCAATTAGCATGTTCCTTGCATGTGGTCTCAGCTGGTTGCCCATAAAGAAGCCGCACACACACACTTGCAATTCCCCCAGCACCTATTTCTTGCCGAACCTCGTACAGATGTGGCGTGTCCAAGAGGCAAGCTGTGATTTTTCCATGCTGTAATGGCTATTTTTATAGCGGCGCGAAGAAGGAGATCTCTCCTTAACACCCCCCCCCCACCACACCCCCCACAACCCCTCAAAATCACAGTCTCACTCAGAAGATTGTTCTCTGCAGCTCCCTCTCCAGCTTTGTCTCCGATTCCTTCCTTTGCCCTCCTTCTCTCTCTCTCTCTCACTCACTCTCGCACACACACCAATCATCGGGCTCAGCAATGACAAAAGGAGATTCAGAGTCCCAAGTGGGTGACATTTGACCCGTTGCTGCGGCCCAGTCGTACACGGGGAGGGTGGTGGCGGTGGTGGTGACTCGGGGAGAGCAGCCAGGCGTACAGAAGTGCCCAGAACAGGGAACACAGGGCGCGCAAAGCCTCTTGAAAGGTCTCTGCACCAGTCAGGCTCAACATAACCCGAAGACGATATACAGTATGGCCACAAAAACAAAAAAAAGACCTCGTGCTTACGGTCTGTGGGCGTCGTAGAGTCGTAGTCGCAAGCATGACTTAACTGATTAAGCCTCGCGTGGTCTGCGTTGTTACGTAATAACCACATTAATGGCTAGTTACTGCGGTGTAAATGTTCATTATAATGGCAAAAGGTTCAATTTGAGGTACTTTATGAGGAAAATGTACGATTTCACGTTGAACGTAAACGGACCGACGGATGGCGGTTTTCCTCTTCAGGAAGTGCACTGTACTTCACTAGGAGCTATCAGGAGGGTTGTTAAATCACAGAGGCCATTGTACCGAAATAGACCAAAAAAAAAAAAAAAAAAAAGGGGGGGGGGGGAAGGGAAGGCATTCACTGTATATTATGTGCCATCTTCTGTCGGAGATCTCCTGTGTACACATACCTTGAGCCGGAGCCTGGAGATGCTGTGTTTACATGCGCGCGGATCAATAGGCGAGGCGATTCTCCTGCAGCTCCAAGAAAAGAAGCCCGGGAGTCGGGGCGGTTGCGCGTTAACAAAACAAAGGCGATGCAGAGAGGCAACCCTTGAACCCCGCACTCGCACAAGCAGCAGACACCTTTAGCTATATTATGTCGACTAACGGGCGCATGTGGGAGTTTGCTTTGTTGTCTGCGAAAGTCTGCTCTTTAAAATAAAGACTGGCAGCGTGCTGGAGCTTCCACGTTGATTCCTATTTCCTTCGTAACCTCTTTTTTTTTTTTTTTTTTTTTTTTACTCGCCGTCATCTATCATCCCCTCCTTTTTTTTTTTTCCTTTTCATTTTGTCTTTAACATTCTCCTCGCCTTCAATATTTTCAGCATGAGCTCCTCAGAGTCTTCCTGTCACCCTCACCTCCCGCTCTCTTCGGCTCCGTTTCCTCAGTCTCTCTCAGTTTCTCTCCTCGGCTGACGAACTTGTTCTGACTGCAGCGGGGAGGGAGGACTAAAATATAGGCTGAGGATTCCTGTAATGAAATGTTGATGTCGGGTTGTAACAGTGAACAAGGGGCCTCTCGGACGCTGTCCACCGGGCTGCTGCTGATGGCGTTAACAGCCACCTGCTGCCTGTAGCTGCAAATGACTCTTTTTTTCCCGCTTAAAAGGAGCGATGTTAACAAAATCTTTTCAACAAATGATAGAAAAATAATGAACGTTTGCATTTTCAACCTCGCGCGCGCACACCGGCCATTTCCCTGAAACTCCTCGGGATTACGTTTGTAATCCTAAACGGGACGGGTTTAAACACGGCGTGGACAAAACATTACAGACTTGCATTTTCTCCCTGCGCGTGTCCACATCTCACAAATGATTCTGAAACTGGAGCGCATGCTGCTGGGAGTTGAGAAGAGGTCAGTCTCGCCCCCCCCCCCTCCGCATAATCGTTGTGTTGGAGTGTCTGATTGTATTAGGGCTGAGTGAATAACAGTAGCTGGCAGAAATAGCATCATGTTTTGAACTATCGGTGCAATTCGTAGCCTCGCGACTGACTCAGTTTGTATTCATTCTCCCACACACACTCTCTCTCTCCTGCAACGCTGCTTTTTCCCTCCACGGCGGCTGAAGGACGAGCGCGGCCCGCCGCGGCCCGGCGCGCAGCCGAAATCAAGAATGGATCCATTCACCGCGCGGCCGCCGTCGCCATCGAACGGTGGGTTTACCGCACGTGACGAGCAGCAGCGGCCGTTTGTCGAGCAAACATCGGTGTGGAATTAATGCTAAAACTATTAAAGCGGTTGATTAATTTAAAAAAAAAAAAAAAAAAAAAAAATTGTCAAGCGGCTGCGACTTCTTATTTTCTCTCGTTTCAGACCACTTTGTAGCGAAATTGGAACATGCTTGGTTTTGTAGACGACAGAGCATCTTCACGGCGTCTCTCTTCCAGGCGGCCGCAAAAGGTCAGAGGAAAGAAAGACTACCGGTCCCTTCAATCCGTACGCGAGCGGTGCTCGGGGAACACTGGCACGTCCATGTCATGTCCTCCACTCTGAGTAAGAGCTTCTCCCCTCTGGCAGGCGACGGAGAGGACCAGAGTGACAACTCAATCGTTTTAAAAAAAACAACCTCTTTTGAGCCTTCGCCTATTAACATGTTAAACAGTAAGGACATGTGAGTAATAGAAGCCATCGTCCCCGAAGGGAATTTGTTAGGAAGGACGGGTTGCGTAATACGTCGTCTTAAAGTTGTCCGACGTCGTTTTAAGTCAAACATTATGTTGTTTTACGGCTTTTGCTGACGGGGCTTGGATGTACTGTATGTGGAGATAAAAAAAAAAAAAATACAGGTTGACTGTCACATGTCGGAGAACTCTGCATGTAAAATGCAGAGTGACATTTGACAAACGCAGCAGCGATAGTCCAAGAAAAAAATGATCTAAGGAGAAACTGATTTTTTTTTTTTCTGCTTTCTTTCATTTTACAGACTAAATCCACAAATAAAACCGATAAATCAAAAATATAAATGATCATTGGCTGCAGCCCTCGTTAAAATTGGTCATTCATGTAATTTTTTTTTAAACAAAGTCTGTAAGACGTAATAGACTAGTAAGTAATTTTTGGAAATATTCACACTCGATTTCTTAAATAATATCCGATGAAAAGATGGATTACACTCTCAACGTTAGTCATCGCACAGTTAGCTCAGCATACAGACCGGAAACAAGGACAACGGGGAAACCAATTTGCCAAAGCCGCACCTCAAACGCTTCATAAACATGTTGCTCAAATGACTTCGAAGCTACAATGTGATGAGAAAGTTGTGGTTTTACAGGTGTTGAGCTGCAGGAACAGAAACACGCGTGGAAGGGAAATTCCCGTGAGGTCAAACTATTTCTTCAAATGACATATTTGCTCCCGCGTTTCCGCTGAATAAGAAACAGCAGATGTTTGAACCCGACGAAATGCAGAACGTATCGAGACGGCACGTTGAACAAGAATGCGACACGCGGTGAGAATCGCGCGCTATTCATGCGATTAGCGCCGAAGAGCATGTAAATGCAGCAGTCCGCCGCTCACGTTGCCATCGAGACGCGTAATCACTGCTTTAACGTTTAAACGGGGAAGAGGGGCCGACGAGCAGAATAAACAGCCTGCGCGGAGCGAGGTTCGCTCGGCAACAACTGGGTGCCGTTTATGAATATGTATGATGTAACAAACGCCCAGGAGCTGACCTACTTCTGCGTCTCCTCCGCTCATGACTTGGTCCTCCTTCCGGGGGAACTCTGTCATCTTGCAACATATTGTAATAGCGGGAAGCATGCGACGCTCGTGTACAAATCAACACGCTCCCGTTCGATGGTTTCGCAAGTGACGATCACCTTGCGCTGAGGGGAAGGCGGTTAATACGTGGCCGAGCAGCTGCGGGGATATTCAGGACCTGGTAATGGCAGGTTACGCATTCGCGGCACACACACGCATACCGACGTGACTTTTGACAAGTTTATCTTTTTTTTTGCTCACTGAAATTCAGATCAAAAACGGAAATCTGTACCGGCTCTAAGGGAGTCACGTCAGAAAAGAAAAAAAAAAAAAGAAAGAAAGAAAAACGACTAATGTTTGAATGTTTCCTTAAGTAGCCAAGTGATACGAATGCAAAGAGATGCAGGAAATTGACTAAACGTGTGATGGACAAGTATGCACACACAAAAAAAAGAGCTCTCGACATAACTGGGGCTGCACACTGGAGACTTCTCGTCTGCTCCATCTCATAAAATATCTTTATCCGGGATCATCTTGGTACGGTGCCAAACGCGGTTAGCTTCAGGACCCGGGAAAGAAAAAAAAAAAAAGATATATCTTTCAGACAACATAAAAGACGGAAAGTTGGCAGCCGCTCAAATCAGACTTCCAACATTTGGTAAGTGAAAACGGGCTAATTTGGTGCATCCCTCTCGAATGGTTGCGATCCAATAAATTCCTCCGGTGACTATTGAAACGCCAACAAGGGTGAGAAGCGAATCATTTCAACCTTCTCGACATGCCTAATGGAAGAAGAGAGAAAACAGTAACTCGCGCTATATGGCGAAGAGGAAGCCGGGTTCACTTTTCCACCCCGCTCCTCTCTCGACTCTCCCCGTTGCACCTTCCGCCGATCGAGCACTCAAGGTGAGGCACAATTATGTCTCAAGGACGCGCCGCCCTCAGCCGGGGTCGGAGGCCTCGCCGAGCGCCACGTTAATGGCAAAACCCCTCCTGTTTAACATTTCACATCTAATTTGGAAAAGTGCTGAACAGAGGCTTTAATTAACATCAGCCCCCCCCCCCTTGCCAAGGTTTGTAACCCGCCAGGGCGCCAATCCCCGCGCTCTCTTCCACACTGAAGATCCGCGGCCTCGCATGCCAATTCATTTGTTTGAGTGCTGGGATGCATTGGCGTAGAAAAAGCTCCCCGGTCGCCCCGATGCAGACCGGGGGACACGGTGAAAGCGCTGGTATGCGGGAGACGGAGGTGTTGGAGTGCAACGCATGGAGGGAGCTGCTAATGCCTTCTTGAATTAGCAACTTGAAGTTTAGCAGCAGAACAACGATGTGAGCTTTACACGAGAATAAACGTTAGGGTTTAAGAAAACCCTCTTCATAAGATATGCAGGGTTGTCACGACTGTGAAATTACAGTTGATAAATGTCATTGTTGATTCGGTGGTTTATGCCATAATTAAAGTCATTAAAAGAACACCATTCGAACCTCAAACAAAAAGTTTCATCCTGCTGTTTTTATACTTTTGAAGAAAAACAAATTCGAGCAATTATGTAATAATTGTGACAGGTCTAAAAGATATGTGATGTAAACATCTTGTCATAAATGCCTATCCAGAGCTATCGCTCCCCGTTACGTGGTTATCGAGTTCATGCACTATTTTTAGAGATGCCCTCACATCTTTAGAGGCAACCTCACTAATTTAGATCAAAGTGAGCCCTTCCTCACAGCGTCCATATGAACGAAGCTAATTTGTTGATACTACTTACAGCAGCAACATCTAAACAAGTAGCATGACAAAAACAACAACAAGGTTTTCTCCGAGTTTATGGTTTTTGGTGGGTCAACTTCGACATTAGGGGTTTCCCACGGTGTTTTATGGTGGAGGTGGGCCACCTGGCCTGAAGACCTTCTCCGCTAACGTCAACTCGAAAAATATTATCGAGGAGCGAGGGCAGCAGAGCACAGCACGCGCCAGTCTGTTATGAGTTTGTGCTATTTAGGCGGGCATCAACTAACTAAAATGATCGCCACATCAGGTTTCAGGGAATTTTCAGCCCGGCTGAACAGTTTCCTGGTAATAAAGCTTTGGGCACCGCGAGCAAAATGAGTATTTGTGGCGAGACGACCGAACGCTGTAGGTTACACTGACCCCTAATTACAAATTAGATATTAATCCGGACATTTTCTCAACGGGTTGAAGATGAAAAATCAAAATGCAAATTCAAGACATTTGACTAAATACAGTACAAGGGAAGCAAAAGAGCTCGGGCGCTCCAGGCCCGCTCGGGCCAAACGGGAGGGGACGGTGCAAAACCTGGTCAACCAAAAGACTCTCTGTGACACTCCCCCGACCGCGGTGAGTCAAAACACTGAACAGAGAAAATCCTCGCTGCACCTCAGGAAAATACCACCGCGCCTGCACGAAGCTAGAAGCCAGAGCATTGACAAATCTGCTTCCTGATACCCATTTAACTAGCAGGATATGAGGGGGTTGATTAAAAAAAACAACAACAAAAAAAAGTTTGCTCCTGAGGATTCAGAAAAGGGATCCGGAGTGGCAGTTAGCGGCTTATAATCTGTGGCGGACATGGACTCTTTGCATGCGCTTTGCAGGGCAGCTCGAACTGCACCGTGGATCCAAACCAGCGTCGTTAGATTAGGTATTTACTTTATTAATCCCCGAGGGGGATTTTTTTTTTCTCGCTACAGCAGCATACAGAAGCAATAAGATAATAATATAAATAATAGAATAAAATAAAATAATAGAATAATAGAAGCGCTGCGGAGGGGCACGCGCTCAGCTAAAAACAGATGAGTTGAGCACAAAGTGTCGAGCCGACGAAAGCGAACGGAGTCAGCTGTAGCTCAGCGAGGAAACAACTGAAATAGGACCAGCGATGCCAGCACCACGGACAGCACCGGTTCGCCCCGTCTAAGTCAGCACCACGGAGAGCGCTTGCTGAGCAGGCACAGAGGAAAACGGAGCACGCAGTAAAAAAACAAACAAAAAGGCTGGGCCGGTCGCTCACTGAGCACCCGGCAATATAACGCCACCGTAAACACACATTCTCTGCATCCTGTTCCTTTATGCCAGCTTGGATTTACACAACGTTTAACCGGGGGCGGGGGGGGGGTCTGAAGAGTTGAACTTGTGTCTGGTAGGTAGGTAGTAGACGTGGTAGTAGACGTGGCGTGTTGCTGCGCAGCCCTTTCAGGGGACACGGTGAAGAACTCCATCCTGTCTGCTTCTGTACATGAAGTCATTTCTGCAGACTCTGAGCGCCGCGATGCTAATGTCTCCCCACATGAGGCCTTTTCAGGACATGTCAGACAAATCAGCAAAATAGAGGCCAAGAGAGAGAGAGAGAGAGAGAGACAGAGAGATGGAGACAAACATGCACGTGAGCACACACACACACACGCTGACACACACACATGCTGACACACACACAGCTGTGCATTGAGATAACAACAAAGAAAAAGCCTGTGAATGTGACAGAGCAACACTGAGTCAGGGGGGTGGGGGGGAGGTTAATGCGGTGGAGGGGGGAGAGGGGGGTCTGTGTGTTTTTGTGTGTATTGGGGGAGTGTGAGGGGGGGTGGGGGGCATTAAGAAGCCCGGGAGATGTTTTTCTGGAAAGTGGCTGGTTTGGAGAGGCAGCAGCTGCTGTTGGACTAAAGTGAGCGTCACCGACTGTCTCATCGAAGCAACGCCACCATCAGCAGAGCGAGGGCGCTGCCGAGCTCCGCCAGCCTCCATGCGCCCCAAAGGAGGGGGAGGGGGGAGGGGGGGGGGGGGGTTGGTGGAGACGAGCCTGGTGACCTATAGTCCTCCCAGAGGCAGCAGCTCCCTGCGAATACGCTGTATATACTGTACGTCCGCGGTCCCCGACATATATCTCCACACTGCATCAGTGTAATCGGGGGGAAGGAGGACGAAGGGGAAGAACGACAAGTGTGAGTCAAGTCGTCACGCAACGGCTGCCGATCCACTCCGGGATAGCTCTCACCAGCCCCGGAGCGCTGCTCTTTATAGCAGCGAGCTCGGTTCTGACACACTCTCGCTCGCACACACACACACACACACACACACACACACACACACACACACACACACACACACACACACACACACACACACACACACACACACACACACAATGAGAGGACGATGGCACTGCACCTGCATTTTGACCAACAGACAGCCAGTAGAAGCAGAAACAGATATCCTCCGTGATGCACGTTGCTGCTGCGCTTTGACATTACTCGTCAACTTGCCGTCAGTTTCTGCCTCGGCAGACGAGGACTTGACTGATTTATGGACCGTTCGGTTACAATTATGCAGGAATATCTAATTACTGAACTTCTGCTTCATATTTATTTCTACTGTACTCGTGCCAGTTATCCACAAAATTACACAAGCGCTTTAACATAACCAATCTATCTTTATTCCTCAAAGGAGCATTTTTTTTTCCTTTCTTTTTTTTTTTTTTCCCCGCAACAGACCCATCTGCCTCATTTACTTTTTACAACCGTCCTCAATCCCCACCGGGACGACGAGCGCGGTACCTCCTTCTCTCCTGGCAGCGTCACAATCGCGATCAAAAGCTGCCCGCGTGTGCGCGCATATGCTTGTTTGTGTGCATCAGGGACAAGTGTGGACAAAACAAATGGTGAAGCCAACACCGAACCCTCGTGTGTCAGTTAATTATTATTTTTTTCCGGTGCTCCAGATGCTGTCGCTGACTGAATGCACAGCTTAAGACTTTGCTGAGGGCGGTGCTTTCTGAAGGCGTGCCGGCCCTTTAAATAATACTACAACTAAAGGCGAGGGACGGGGGCGGGGGGGAGCCAACACTGATACAGCAGCCGCGGCCTGATGGCAATTATTTAGACGTCCACTTGCTAATTATAATAGAGGATGACAGGTGCCCAAAACAATTTGAGCGCAAACTGCCTGTGAGCTTCTGCGTGTGGTTGTCTCCGCTTATGGTTACAGATAAAGATAGCCGAGCCAACATCTCATCAAACAAGCGTCTCTTTCGCTTTCAGCTGCAACGTGCCGCAGATGATGCTTCGTGGTGAACGCCTTTGTTACGGAGATGCAGCGCGTTCGGTTGTTTCACCGTTTACCCGAAGCTAATTGTAACAGGCCGGGTGCATACGTTTTATTACAATTTTTTTTAAAAAAAAGTCTAGTTTGGAATCGAATCGCGAGTAGTTCGGGTGCTTTTAAAGGGTGCACTACTTCGGCTTTCTCTCGTCTTTTCATCTGTTAATTATTTCACTGATGAAAATGAATGATTCATAATCTTTCCTGTAAATTGCCAGAAAATAAAAGGTAACTTCTTTCCAGCTGACAGGCGGAAACTTGAAGAAGGTCACTTGTACAATCACAAAAGATGAAACAAAGAAGGGAATTATAACATTTGAGAGGCCGGTCTCACCAAATTCTTGGTATATTCTTGCTTGAGAAGCACCTCAAATGACGATATATCGTCAAAATAGTTGTAGATTCCTTTCCTCTTGTGTTCCAGCTCCAGTACAGACCCATGTTACATTATATTCCAAGAAAGAAAACAACCCCAAATTGATCCCAAATAGGTTTTAAACCGAAAGACTGATCAGTATTGCGCAAAGAGGCGTAACATTGTAAAAGACTGCAATTCAACTTTCGGCTCGACTTTAGTCTTTCATTGTGAAGTCCTTAATATCAACAAAGGTGGCCAAAAAGAAACATAAATATATCATGCTGCGGAACCGCCGGTGAATTTCTGTAAGCTTTCTGCTGCCTCTTTTCTTTTTCTTTCAAGTCCTGATCAAAACCATCCGATCACATGTGCTCCCTACTTATATCCCAAAAGCCTTCTTACTGCCACACACTCAGAACCTTTTAACAAACATAAAAGACACACACACACACACACACACACACACACACACACACACACACACACACACACACACACTAAGCTATCCACACAGGGAGCTGAGGGGAGACATTGAGCCTTCTCATGGGACTGAGGAAAGCAGGGGGCGGAGTCAGGAGGTGGAAGAGGGTACATCCAATCACCCAAATCAAGGCAGTTGACTGCTGAATAATGAATATAAATTGAATGCTCTTCACTTGCACGGGCCGTGCATGCCCGGCGGTAAGTGGGAGACGGAGCTGATGCGCAGCTATTGACGTGATGGGGGTGATCGCGGGGTGTGTTTATACACGCTTAAGATAGGACTGCATCACTTTGTGTCATTTTGTCTGCTTCTCTCCATTATTGCCTAACTCTGTGTGTGTGTGTGTGTGTGTGTGTGTGTGTGTGTGTGTGTGTGTGTGTGTGTGTGTGTGTGTGTGTGTGTGTGTGTGTGTTTCTGTGTCTGTGAATGAGGCCTATTGACATCCTCTACTGTGACCCTCTGACTCCTGACAACTCCAATCAGTGGGATGAGTGGGAGGTGGTGTGAGTCCACAGCAAACTGTTATGCTGAGGGTGTGTGTGTGTCTCCATGAGGGGACTTTTGTGTGTGTGTGTGTGTGTGTGTGTGTGTGTGTGTGTGTGTGTGTGTGTGTGTGTGTGTGTGTGTGTGTGTGTGTGTGTGTGTGTGTGTGTGTGTGTGTGCGTGCAGAGAGTTCTGCACACAAATCGGTGCAACGCAGGTACGAAAGTTCACAAGAAGAGGCACGAAGCTGGCGTGATCCACTGTTTCGTGTACTTGCAGTGTGATCGAGAGGCGACCAACAGTGACGTCACCCGCTCGTGGCCGAAGTGACCATATTTGGACACGCTGGGGAGGAGTGAGCGGTGGATCTGAATGGGTCTGATCGGGAATCCGAGGACACCGAGCCCTGATAGCCGAAACCTGACTGCGCTGCAGGCCTGTCAATCAAAACAGACACACACCCCCCCCAAAATCACCTATAATTTCATATAGACCACCAGACAACTAATAGGAAGGAGTGAATTTAATGAACAACACCAAATGGACAAAAAAAAAACATTTATTTACTTTGAATTGGATGAGAGAAGTTGAATGGGAGCCTACAGAGACTCCCCTAATGGCACTCAGTGGTATTGCAGCTTGAGGCACCTGCGCAGTGGCCTGATTGTTCGGACTCTGAAGCTACGTCCACTTTTACACACAGACTATGAGTGTAATGTAAATGAAGAAATGTTAATGTTGTGATAATAGAAATAGATGCAGTTTCTCTTTCAGATACAATAAAATACATTTGTGTAAAATCACAACACATTGAACATATTTCATTGGCTGAGCAAATTGTGTCTCAATAGAACAAGTTTATTACAAATAAAAACATAAACTAAACATTGTCAATGGCTGCCACCTGAAACAGAGAAAAATATTAGGGTCCATTTCATAACAAGATTGGCTAGAGACCTAGTTACTGGCTCCGAGTGCAAAACCATAGAACATGTCACCTCCTATTATGCTGGCAATTATCTATTAGCACCATTGGCTGCACTGGGGTTTGTGAGCATCACATGCCAAACAGTGTGACCTGCCATTTTCTATCAACAAGGTCCAGATTTAGATTCCACATTAGTCCCTGTATGACGCCGGGCGCCTGTGTGAATGAGAGAGAGGAAAACCGTTGCACTTTGCTTCACACAAACACAATCCCAGATGGTTTCCTTCTCCGCTCACGAGGAGAGCGAACCCGACGCCGTTCGCGTACACGTATGTGTGATTTCTAACACAAACCCCAAAAGGGAGGAAAAAAAACAAAAACAAAAAAAGAACGTACGCTGTCATTCTCCTTCAGCCAGTTAAGCCAAAAGGAGAATTAAGGCTCCCACTCCTGTTATTCTGGCTAAGACTTGTGTAAACAGCAGACGTGGCTACATGTCCTTTCTTTTAACCCATTTGATGTAAAACTGGTGGAGTTGATTACAAACAGAATAGTATCTTACAGTACATTATATATTACAGTATATATTTGCACCATTGTCTAACTGTATATATGTTCTTTAACTGTATGTATGTCTTTCAGATTCATATATGTCCTTTTACTGTGTTTATGCCTTTTACTATATATATATATATATATATATATATATATATATGTCTTTGGTTGTATATATGTTTTAATTGTAGCCTATATATCTCTTTAGCCGTATACATGTCCTCTAACTGTATATATGTCTTTAGCTGTATATGTCCTTTAGCTGTATATATTTCCTCTAACTGCATATGTCTTCTAACTGTATATATGTCTTTAGCTGTATATGTCCTCTAACTGTATATATGTCTTCAGCTGTATGTCCTCTAACTGTATATATGTCTTTAGCTGTATATATGTCCTCTAACTGCTTAATGTAAAAGCGCTGAGAGGCTCCAGCCCCACTATGAGCTCTCTGAGGCTAATGTCAACCTTAATGGTGAGTGTGTGTGAGAGAGAGAGAGAGAGAGAGAGAGAGAGAGAGAGAGAGAGAGAGAGAGAGAGAGAGAGAGAGAGAGAGAGAGAGAGAGAGAGAGAGCCTGGTGGCAGTGAAGGGGTTACTGTAGGTAGGGACATAAATATCAGTAGAAACATTCCAGGCAATTAATTATATGACTGACTGCCATGGCTAGAAAGCATTAAAAACTACTAGCATAAAGACTGTTGCCTGACGTTGCATTTATGACCTGCAGCTGCAACTTCATTTTTCCTGCTGATTTGCGTTTGAAAGAAAAGCCTGTATGGCGTGTTAATCAGAGCCACGTGCATGCATGAACTCATCTGAATCAAGTACGCAGCACGCTGCATGTTACTCACACAAACAGTTATGTTTTCAGTTTATTCAATCCAAAAAAAAAAAAAAAAAAACTCCCTCAAGTTCATGTTCTCATACAACGTTCCGAAAGAAATGGCTTAGCTGAGCGCACAAAAGCTAGGTAGTCAATCTGAGAACAAGATTGAAAAGGAAAAAGGAGGAGGAGTGTGATTTATGCCTAATCTGGGCACTCAGTTTCACAAGACTGTAACTGCACTTTCATTTCAGAGAGTAGTTTGTTCGCCCCGTAAAAACCTCTGCTTCATGCCGTGATGTATGTGGCGCTCTCGGTCTGCAGGTAGACCTGCTTCGCTTTTCTATACGGGTGAAATTCAAGTGCGTTCCCTTCCAGGGGTCCTTCACGAGAGCTTTAAAATATGTTTCAGCTGTATGACATGTCAGCCAGTAGTAGGCCTTCCGTTGTTTACAACCAAACAGGAATTTGTTCTCCCTTTTTTTTTTTTTTTTTTTTTCCTGCCAGCAGTCTGAGGCTTTCAGGCACGGAAAAAAAGCGCCACATTATAAATTCCCTGCTCTATTATTACCTTTCTGTAATGACACATCCCACACAGCCGGTGCCAAAGAGCTCCGCTTGGGAACAGGCCCAAGGCACTATGTTACACCAGTTACACTTTAGTAACTGCATTGTAGTGATTGAAATCTGAAAACCGAGTGCAAGACCTCATTTTTCTTTTGCTTCCGTGTGTCACGCTGCCTTCTTTCTGTTCTTTTGCTCACCCACTACCTTCGCTTCTTTTGTGGTCAGGAGTTCTCGGGCCACGCCGGGGTCGGCGGTGGCTTCGAGGGCCCACTAAAAGTGATGAATTAGAAACTAAACAATGAGATTCTCAAGCATAAAATAATCGCGAGGATGGATCGCTAAAGAAAATAAAAGTCAGCGTTTAGCCTTGAACAAGCAGACCACTACAGACATTTAACCGTGAATCACATTCTGTCTTGTGCTTATAAAAAGGAAACTAAAGTTACAATTAGCCAAATCAGGATGATTGCAGGTGATTCAAATGGAACCGCTGGTTCTGCAACGCCATTTGTAAAATGATAATATAGTGTGTTGCATTATTTGTATTCTCTGCTACACCATCAGTGCACCCTGCATCTATTTCTCATTCATATGCATGTACACTCATGTTCTGAAGAACAATAGCATCATCCCTGTAGCACAAGTGCAAACAGCCATGATAATATGTGAAGTAATCAAGCAGGAGGAGGAGGGGGAGGGGGGATATTCAGCCTCTCAATAGTCTGAAAGACAACAGCATAAACTGCACAGATATGATTGACTTGCCTAATCCAATTACATTAAGAACCCGTTGTTCATTTAAGATGTACATTAAGCTCCAATTTGAAGAATATTTTCTGATTAGCACACAGCAAAAAAAAACAACACAAAAAAATAGGCTAATTGTTGTGTCTGGTGATTTGTGCTGCATAACGTGATTCACGCGCTGTCAATCAAGCCCGACTCTCCTGGATGGAAGGTGGCTGTCAATCGCGCGTGGAAATCACACGGAAAACACACCCTTCACACACACACACACACACACACACACACACACACACACACACACACACACACACACACACACACACACACACACACACACACACACACCCCGAGTGCACCGAGCGTCGGTATCAGTGGAGTGAGCTCGCTTACATTTGTTTATCCATAGTTGTATTTAACAGCCTTGACATTTACCGAAATTGATTTCCTTCACAGCCTTGCATTTGTTTGAACATACAACGACGATGACTTTGTAATCCCATTTTAATTAGAAAGATGTAGCGAGCATGCTAAGCTCACGCGCTCTATTCCCTGCAGCGATGCCACACTGGCGAGGAATCAATCACCAAGGCACCGGTTGCCGGGGCAACGAACGGGGGGGCTTCTTCACTACTGTCTAAGTGGTAAATGATTGCCAGTGTAACTCATTGGCGGATGTGAGGAGTTTTTATCTATCTGTCTGCGCCCCCTCCTCTCCTCGCACATCCAGAGAGTTAATTAAAAGCAGCCGACATGAAATACATTTAAATATGAGCAGGAATGAAACATACAGTAAAAATTGAATTCCCACGTCAAGGGGTTTGAGGTTGGGCGGATAGGTGTGTGTGTGTGGGGGGGGGAGGTTGCAGGGAGGCAATAGCGGTGAAAAATGAATATGCAGCGTGAGAGCGGTGTGAAGTGAAGGAAAACATACAGTGAAGAGGCTGATGAATGAATGCATGGATGGAGGGAGGGAGACAAGAGGCAGGTGAATCCAGGAGACTTCAGGTTCCACATTTACACTCTCACTCTCCAAACTCTTGTGCACAGAATATAAAGCCAGAAACAGCCGACTGTTTACTCTTTCCCCTTCACAGGTTTTCCTTCGCCTCCAGAGCTGCAGTGAATCCAGAGTTATGATTGAAGGGTAACCAGAAACCTGTCGATGAATGAATTTAAGATACTAACAAACAAGTCAAATGAAAAGTTAAAACTGTCAGTTGTGATATGCATCGTGGGTGAAAACCAAAAGCTGATATCCCATTTTTTTGTATCATTATAATCATTACTTTGTCTTCGAGCTGCAGTATTAACTGTGTTCAAAGCGCCACCTTGATTCATTACACGATGCCAGTGATTTCCAAACTGTGGTACGCAACAGTCTTGCTGAAAGACCAAACAACTGCACATCCAAAGTTATCATTGGATTCCATTTTCTTACAGTACATGAACACATCACATTACAGTCACGTAGAAATTTGTCATCAAATATTTGAAATAGTTCATATATAAAATGTGCCGGTGCATATCAGCAAAGGGTGACAGCAGGGAAACAGTGGCTTTATTTTGTTGTTGATAGATTAATGTGGCAATCAATATTTAGGGCCCCGTGACTTTGTATGTGGGAGCGACCTGCAGCATTGTCAATATTCACGGTAATGAAGGAACACTTGAAATACTGGGGGACGAGTCTGCTGGAAAAGTTGATACCATACGACTCTGCAACAACACCGGCACCGCATTTCAACATTTCCACTTTTGTAGCAGCTCACGCACAGCAGATTTTGCATTGCAAGTGAATAAAAAGCGAAGACAGCCGCTGCCACACGACTGCTTGTTAATATTCGGGTTCACATCGAGGGAAACTTTGCCAAGAAAAACTACTCCTGAGTGTATCAACAAACTCCAGCGCACGTCTTCCAAAACCTGTCTCTCGTACACACTTTGAATTGCAACGCAGCCACTGCAACAGTTTTGAGGTTTTCGACCAAAAAAAAAACAACATAGTTTATGTTTATACATATATGTTTGCAGCTAGCTGATGTATCCGTGGTCTTCACCTCTAATTCTGCCAGATCCTCTTACGTTGACAAAATGCTGGTGCACTCTTGTGTAGAGAAGCTTTTAGGATGCATCACACTGGGGAGACTGGAAACAGGCCCACTGAATGGCATGACACAAGCATATTTTCTCCCAGTGAGAGCCACAGGGTGGGCTAGCAACAGCCAACATTGGTGTCAAAGATACAAAATAATTAGGAAATGTACTTATTTGTCAGATTAGAAGATCAATGTCAGCTTCATTTTTGTTTAGGTTATTATCCAGCTCGAAGAATGCTGGAAAATTAATGTTGAGTTTTTCCCTTTCCCTTTAAGAAAGAACTATGGCGTCAAAAAAAATAAATAAATAAAGATTTATCACTTAGAAATTAAGTTAATCAATCAAAAGTTTATAAATTAACAGTTCAAAGACTTTAAGCTTTAAGCTGGACGTCCACACTATAAGAGCTTGTAAGCGTGCAGTGGAGGGTTAGAGTTTCATATGATGGTCAGAACTGAAATGAAATAATGAAGCACTAAGCTTTGCCCAAACTGAGACACACTGCATGGAGATGATTGACAGGATTTTGCATAAATAGAAAACGTCTGGCGCCTGAATTGAAGCGTCGCACTGGCTGAATTCTGCTCTGTGAAAATAGCAGCATTTTGCAGCAACCGAGACGTATTCGGCCAAACTGCGACCTTCCAACACGCACTTTGTGAAACAGAACACACATCGCATTGGCCCGGGAAGGAAACCGTGTGCACACCAGCAACACTCAGGTTGTCCATCTGTCAGCAGGCGCTGCCTGTCTATCCATTGGGATCAGTCCTTCCTACTCTCCTGCCTCCCACTACTGTCTCTCCAATTAAAAGTTACACATCAGCCTGAAGTCGGAGCCAGACTTCCAGATGGTTGGAATGATAGAGCAAGCTTTTCTTCTGTTGCATTGTCAGTGGAGAAATCAGTTACCTGTGTGTCTTTTTTTTTTTTTTTTTTTTTTAAAGTGCTGTGCAGTTGGGTGGTTGGCGGATGCTTTGGGAATTGAGCCGAATCTCCAAACTCTGCTCTGTACTCTTCGACACAGAGGCTTGAAAACCGAGCAAGGAGCTACAGATTTCAAATGAAAATACGCAGCGATATTTTGTTCCTTGTTAGGTAAGATGAGACTGTTTGTTGTTTTACTTTGTTTTCAGACGATGGAGAGACATTACCCGGGACGCCCAGACCTTTAACGAAATGTGAAGAAAATGTCAATTATAGCTCTCGATTAAACTACGAAGCTCGGGACTGAAGCACATAAAGACTGGAGCGTTTCACCAACTGATGGATTGCATATCAAATATTTCTCTGTGATAAACTGATGTGAAAAATGACACTGAAGAGACTCAGCAGGCTTCAATACATCCATCCAACCATCTTCTAACGCGAATGTATTTTCTACTTAGCTCTCCGGCGCTGACATGCGTGAAGCTGTCAGTGACCTTAGATCACAGGAAAGGCGTGTCAGCCTATATTTTACCATCGGGGCGTCTGGCGTATGTTATCCCGCATGCTTAAGTGCAGTTGACGGGTAAATCCCATGGCTGAGCATTTCTGCTGCTGCTCGCGCTTCCCGGTGAAGATCTGTCCGTGTATGAGCGACCATCGTATCTCTCGGGACCCGGCGAGACTGCAGCCCTCGCAAAATGCAGCTTAAACAAGTGGGAACATAATCTTAGCCAGCATAGGTTGAGCAAAGACAGCACAAACAAAGATGCATTGTCTCGGTATGGTCAGCAGCTCTTCGGTGTATCCGCAGCCAAGCCTCAGCTCCAAACGTACCGCAAACCAATGTGGGAGACAACTTATGGTTTTTGTGTATCATCACCAGGCTGGCAGCCACCTGTCTCCATGATGTGCTATGTTTGGATTCTGTAATTCTTCAGTGAGCGTTGAGTTTTGTTCCAAAAAAATCTGACGGGCACGTCTAATGACGAACAGATCTTGCCAATAGCCTGTTTTTTTTTTGTGTGTGTGTGTGTTTTTTTTTTAAAGCAACACGGGACTTGAGCAGAATTTTCTTCCAACGGTTTCTTGAACTGCTTTACAGTCAGCCGGTGCCAGGGTACATTCTAACAGGACTTAAAGGCCTTGGACGGTCAAGCTGAATATCACTGTGGTGAATTACAGGAAAGCCAAGAGAAGAAGCTCATGGGCACGTCCGAGAAAGGATTCATCAAGTGGGGGCTTTAAATTTCATCAAGGTCTGAACATAAGCCCGTTTCCATGAACGATTCCAGCTCATTTCCACACAAACATTTGTTTATCTCAGTTATCCGACTGACTAGACAACAATATAGCAAGACTGGAGTGGATGTGATCAATCAATCACAATCCAAAAGACGTGCATGTCAGGTTAATTGGTGTTTCTAATTTGCCAATAGGTGTGAATGTCAGCGTAAATGGTCAACTGTCTTCCTGTGATGGACTGGCCCCCCACCAACGATGTATCCCACCTTCGCCCAAAGTCAGCGAGGGGAGGCTGAAGCCGCCCACAACCCTGATCAGGACAGAGCGGGTATAGATAATGAATGGATGGATGAATTAATAATCAATTAATCGCGCAACAGAAAAATAAAGCCAAAAATGCCAAAACAATCTGCTTGCAATTTTTCAAATATAAATATGTTCTGCTGTTCTTTGACTTCAAAATAATAACAACACTAACATGCTAAGTCTTAGCTGCAGCTGTAAATAGTGACAATGCTCCTTTATTACATAACTGTGCAAAGGACAAATTACTAAACGGCAAACACAAAGTTGACAACGGAGAAAAATCTGGTCAAATTTTAAATCACCAATCCAAAATGGACGTCCATTGAAGGTAGAACTTTGGTGATAAAGACACAGCGTTTTAAAATTTGGACAGTGTTCAATATTTTGGACAAAATCACAAAATGGGACTGTTGCTCGAGGCAACATTTACCAGCAAACCAATCATAATATGAGACAAAAGGAGGTAGAGTAGGCTAGCAAGCTAGCGTAATGCTACTGCTAAAAACATCTGGATGACACGAGCTGTGCCTGAATATGTACAGTATTGTATACTTGGCCACAGATTATGACCAAGTCTTTTTAGACCCGCCATTGTTATTGCAGTCTACAGGCGCCTTACATTGCATTGCTATTGCTAACTGAGCTTGACAGATGCCCCCCTCCAAAAGAAAAATAAATAGGAAACGGACATCTGTCATATGGCACAGTCAAATTTTCAAGAGCGAATAGGAAATGAGGTCAATTAGTAATTGAATAATGTCAATCTTTTCCCCTTTGCTACCCTTTCAGAGTCACAAATCAATATAAAGCGACACACTGGCATTCACCGCGGTCACCCCTCGATGATCTCGACAGCAGACGGAATTGTGTCATTTGCCGTCTCCTCCGTCAAGCTCATTACCTGCCAAATGTGGGCTGAAGGTGAACTGTGTGGGTGAGCCTCAAGTATGTGCCCCTAATAAGTGCTAAAGCAGCATGGTGGGCAGAGGGAGAGAGCACCTGGTGATAATTGAGAGCTTAATGGTCACTCAGAGCATGTACACCCTTTATGTTAAATATAGCCAGGCACATTGAGGAGTCCACGGCGAGCCGCAGATCAGATGACAGGATTTCACCAGACCCTCCAGGAGGGTTATGTTTGAAAGGGGGAGTTCCACTAAGGATGTATGAATGGAAACATTTTCCTGGGTTTGGATCTTCCATTTACTACTTTGGATGCCTTTTCAAGCTAGAAATAGTACAACATGTTTACACTTGCAACCCCAGCCCCATTTCCCAACAATAATTGATCTCAAGTATTTTTCTACCTCTTTTCATATTCCTACACATATTGTGGAGACATATCGACAGATGTTTGATATAAAAGTGGTTCGAAAACAGTTTACAGCTCTCAGCCCTCTATAATTTATGTTCCTGGGAGGAAGAAAGAAAGTAAAACTGATTGATTCAGCTACTGCCTGAGACAGATGTTCCTCTGAAGATCGGATTACTTTCTGTATGTTCAGTGTAAAGTATCAGCATGTGGCAAATCATTTAAAAAGAAGATATGGAACCTGAAAACATACAATCAGCAAAGGTTATTTTTTACTTTTTCAGCCCATTTTAAATCGAACGTCATGTTGATTCCGACAGAAATGTACTTAAAAATGGAAAGAAAACAATACAACTCGTAGTTTTTGGTTCCACTTGGAGGTTCTGGAGCTTCTACAGATGCCTTTAACCTCCTACGACTGGCTAGAAGGGCGATCGTCAATCTATGATCATTCCTAATCCGAACAATGTCTTCAGTTATGGTGCTTTTGGGAAATACCTCTTAAGACTTAAGAAGGTCTGTAAGATGGGTTTTATGATTGACTTAGCTTTAAGATGCTTTTGGGAAATGAGGCCCAGCAAAAGTAAGCAATTGTCCCCGACTGCAGAACTCCCAAAGGCCCCAAAAAGGGCTCAGGTTTACATGTTATTTGTCTTCTGGCAATTTAATTCATTACATTGCATATTTGTTTGGGAACATGTTCCACTAAAGTAAGACGCCAGCTGAAATCAGGGCCTTAATATGAGAGCTGCTCTTCAAATACATTCTCGTAGTTTTAAGAAATTCAACATCTTAAATGATACAGCACTTACGCTGCATGTGAACACTTCAACATATCAACATGTTTAAACATTAAAACTAAAAGCAATTGACACATACCAATGCTGGGACTATGTGGCCTTCCGTTGTGTGAGAATTGGTAGTTTTCCGTGCTAAAGGCAAAATATAATGAACCTGCCATGTGTGTGCTGAAGGTCGGGAAGAGTGTAAACACAGTGAACAGAGAATTGAAGAGGCAGAATGTTCAATACGGGCCCAGGGAACATGTTTACCCCGGGGCTTCTGCTCAGGTCAGTCGGTTCGTGGCTATCCTTGCAAATATCACATCAACATCATCATCATCATCATCAGTGACTGGAACTGCTTCTGTAGCACGAAGATTTCAAACCAATCCGACCCCTAAAATGGTCCAACAATTGGATCAGTTCATTATTTAGTGCTCACTTATTTCAATGTAGCAACACAATCTGTGTTGGAGACAACACCTCATGAAGCTTGACCTGACTATCTATAAATGCTCAAAACGTAATGTAAGTATATATATTTTAGAGTTGGATTAAATACATTTTTGCCCTAGATTGCATCCGAATTTGGAAATGTGATTGTGCTGAATGTTCTGTAACAATGCAACCTGCGACCACTGGATTCCTCCTAATGCAGCTACAGACAAAAACCACACAAAAAAACAAACATAATCACGGTTTTGTAAATAACACTGTGTCAATTAAACTCTGTATCAATCGACTCGCGCGAGTGTTGAAACCTGTTTCAATGCAGCGAGCTGAACAGAAATGCTGACAGCTGGTAAAAACCTGTGAATACCAAATGATGTCAAAATGTCATAGAAACCTCAGATACAAAGGCCCTGGGAGCCCATCTCAACTGAATAATCAATGTAACAATATAACAGCCTTATTAATATGTGACATCTTGCACACGGGGAGCTCAGACCATTTTTGGAAGGAGAAAATCTTGGATGAGCAGATCAGAGTGAAGCAAAGTGAATCCACACAGGTTTGCTTGCACAGCAATATCTCAATTACAGAAAATTCTCAAATTAATCTTCCACTGAAAGAACAACTGCTTAATCATATCTTGGAAGCCATAACTAGAAATGACAGACCGAGTTCTGGATTTATCGGCATGTTTAAAAGGTATGTCTGAGGCTGAAGTAACAGCAATACTTATATTTAAACGTGTTTAAATATTATTTAGCCTTTTAAAAAAGAAAAAAAAACACAACAGTAAATGTATAAGAAATGAATAAAACACACTCTCTCCAAGGGCAAGTTTGAAAAGAATTGAAGTTTTCTTAATAGTAAACCAGCCGTTCTTTCTTTGGCCCTTTGTGCTATTCTGCTCCGTCTCAAGCTGACTTGTTGAGAAAAAAAAAAAAATTTTAAACAAGCAAAAAAAAGTGTACTTCTATCTAAGCTTAGCAGAAAAAAACAGTGCCAAATTAGACTAATCACTATAACCCAACCAGTCATTTCACTCTGCAAATATTAAAGCTGTTAATGCTTTAAAATTACAGATATTTACGCCGCTTGTCTCCTAGAATAGCACAATGTCTTTGTTGTGCCAGCGAGGAAGCGAGGTCGAAGCAAAGTCATTTATCTCTGTTGAGTTGGAAATTAACTTCTGCCTCCGAGCAATTCGACCTAGTGGGAACCCTGCTGTGCCGCTGACCTCTCAGGCAACATGTGTGGCAAAAATAGCATGGTGGAGGGTGTATAACTCCGGCAGATTAACATCACATTGTTGATATGACATACATTACCAGAAACAACGGGGGAAAGCTTCCAGCCGTTTAAGTTGGAGGAAGAAGATAGGAAAGGACAATAGCATAAAACAGTGAATCATGTTTATTTTATAAGCTATAATGATTCTTGTCGGCTTACATGTCAACACGGGGAAATATGTTGCTGGATTTTCCATATATATATATATAAAATATAGAGCTTTTAACCACCAAGAAAAAAATGTCCTTACAAAAGCAGCAAGCTTTTACTTTCATTGCTGTATTTTATACTAGACTTGGTGTACGTACATAAAACAGAAAAAGCCCATGTTTAATGTGAGCAATAAAGCTTCTTTACAATGAAAAGGAATAAATCACTAAAACGCTCACTGTGAAAATGATATCACTGTTAAGAGCGTATCGAAGAACGTTACGACGAAGAATCAGTCAAAATTAAAAAATGTCTCAAGAGAACAAATGTATTTCTAATGTTGCTGAGTTTTGAGGTGTATTTTAATTAACTATCGTGTTGACTTTTTTAATATATTTGAACAATCAAACATTTCATCCTCATTGAAACAGTGGCTACAGATAAAGGTTGTAGCCTTAACAAAATGACCCTACATTTATAACACCTTTAAATCCATGTAAATAGAATCAGGGTTCCAGATTAGGTGCCAATGATTAGAACCTCTTTAGGGACTGACATAGGAGAACCGGTTTCATTTAATCCTCGAGGGTTTGGTGTTCTCTTTGCTGTCGAGTTGTTTGGTGTCAAGATCGAAAGAGCTCTCGGGGAAAAAGGTTGGGGAGTCTAGGAAAGAAAATCATCTCCAAGTAATGGAGATTTCAAACAATCAATCTAAGTGTCTACAATCAGAAAGAGAGAGCACAAATGTGACCTTGACAAGGAAAAAGCCTTTGCTGTCTCCGAGGAACAACATTAGAGCAAAACTACAGTTTACCAATGAACATAGAGGCAAAGACCAGACCTTAGGGAATACCGTACTCTGGAGTTGTTTGGCCACTGTAATAGTTAACATGTTTGGTGCAAACCAAAAGTAGCCTCGTACCGACTGTGAAGCACGGTGCTGGAAATATCATGGTTTGGGGTTTCTTTGCTACCTTAAGGACCGAACAGTTTGCAGTCATGGATACAAGTATGAATTCTGCATCACATCAAAAGGTATGCGAGGATCATGTGCAGCAATGTTTCAGCAGGATAACGATCCTATAGCAACCCTATCGAATCCACCTGGGTCTTTCATATCATTACTTCTTTAGAACAAGGTGGTAAGTTAACCTCAGAAGGTTTAAAACGGTGTGAAGGAGCACACTTTGAGGGATATGATATCAGCTGCACACATGTAAAATGTATATTTATACAGTTGTTTTTTTCATCGTTACATAACTATATACTGCGCATATAAGAGAAATGTGCTGCTTCTAAAGATATCTCAGAAAAGCCGAGACAGCATTTCTTGTGGGAAAAAAAAAAAATCAATATATAAAGTATGTCTGTGGTTTCCTATTGAGCTTTAAACAAAACAAAACAAAGTGCATGAAACTAAAGACTAAAAAAAAACACTTCACAAATAAAGAAATTTAATTAAATACAAAAGAGACAAAGACTTCCGTGAATCTGGACTGCAGCTTAAAAGGTTCACCTAAAGATGTAGCCGATAAGAAATCGGAGGCAAGTTATTTCTTGAATTACTTTGTGCATGATTTAGAGTTGTACAAAGGATTAGACAAAAAGGCAAATTCTTTTACCGTCTAAACTTTAAGCCATAATTTATATATCCTAAAAGCAACTTTGTCTTTGGACTGCAACACAGTGCTATCTCTCAACTGCAGACTGGCATGTATAAAATACTTAATATCACAATTGACATCCAATTAACAACAAACCAAACTACAATTAAAAACAGTTCAAACATCCATCTGTTTTACAGGTTTGTTTGCATTGCCAGTTGGTACCATTTTCTTTCTGCTATTACTGTTGCTGCAGTGGCTTCCTGTGCTTGAAGGCTACAACCTAGTTTATGACTGTCGACCCAATAAACAGTGTAGCCCTTAAAAAAAAAAAAAAAAAAAAAACCACACCAAATTCCCTATTATCTACAATTTTACACTAATTATGCACATAGTCCAAAAACCCAGACTAATGGGGTTGATTTAATCTGTTTATTATGCCGTATTCATGAGCTGGGTTTCTCAGCGTTACGATGAGAGTAAACCTGAAAAAAATAAAAAAAATAAAATTGAAAGAATGTAACTACAGGCTTTTGACATCAAAAAGTTGCACGTTGTAGCTGTGAGATATCACCGAGTTGTGGAGGCTTTTGTCTGCTCATCCTCACAACCTGAAGAGATCAATTTCCTGTGGCTCGGCTCACTTTTGTGTGGCCTCAGAGATTCTGTTAGAGGGGATAATTGTTGTCTTCCATACACTGGCGCTTTGGCTGCAGAGACTCACCTGGAAAAGTACATGCAATGCGGTGCACAGAAATCGATACCGCCATGCTAATTGGGCTCTCAGCAGGGAGTCAGGAAATGGCCGCAACTCGTATCCATTTTCTACAACGCAAAGATGATGAAGAGCAAAAATTGAATGCGACATAAAAGACTGTGAGCCTCTTAGTTACCAAGAAAAAAAAAAAAAAAAAAGAAGCTCTTCTGCAAAGAGGATACACTTCGATTTAAGCGCCTCTCATCTCGGCTTCAGATCATTCGAGTCTGTCCAAATGACGTACAGTACAGAAGTGTTGCACCAGGTACTGGAAATAATCGTACTGTTTACATTTCTAACCACGCATTCTGTTTTGTGTGCCAGGTCTCTTATACGGAGAGAATCTTTACCCACTTACTTTACTGTTGATACAGTAGCTTTTCTACTCGTGTTGAAAACTGCCTTTTAGAACATAATTTACAGTATCAGTCAAACAATTCTAAGAATAAAGCTCTTTTTACACACTTTTTTCACTGCTATTATGTCCAAAAAGTGATGTACAGAAAAATTACATCGAACAAAGATAAAGATAAATACTTTTCAGTGATGGTGGAACACGGCGAAAGCAAATGTACGATACAAATAAACTACAGGCTGTGATAATGAATCTAAATGTCAAGCATAATTACTCACGCCTAACATGTAGCTGAACACTGAAAGGCTACTAGTTTATCTATAAGTACGGACGGCGTGCTTGTATGCCCCTATGCTTGTACAGGTGTTCCTTAGCATTATTTGTACTGCACTATTTTCTCTTTAAAAAGGTAAAACAACAACAGGAATCTACAGACACGCGACACCACAACTCTGGTTCTTCACAGGAAGAAAGAGGACCGGAAACGCTGGCTTTACTTGCGTAACTCCGTCGGTTGCAGGCAAAGAAAAACACAGGCAAAAAGGCAAATGAAGAAAAGCAGGCGAACGTCATACATGAGGAGAGTAATTAACTGGAACGCGAGGAACGACGTTGAACAAAGACGTGACGATCTGACAACTGAAATAAGGGAGGGGGGGGGCAACTAAACACGAGGACTGCTGATGGGCTAATAAAACCTTTTTCACAGCAGACATCTTGATCTGTCACAGTAGGGACGGCACAAGTGTATTAATGACGGCTGCATTCCACTTAAGAGAGAGAGAGAGAGAGAGAGAGAGAGAGAGAGAGAGAGAGAGAGAGAGAGAGAGAGAGAGAGAGAGAGAGAGAGAGAGAGAGAAGAGAGGTCCTCCTTGGTGCATGTGGGTTCCCCGTCACGGCTCACTGGGACACTTAATGGAACCGAGCCGTCATTAATACAACTATGCATCACCTACTGTTGAACGTCAACGTGTCAGACAGAAGTGTGTGGGGGGGGGACTTAAGGGCAGGAAGTAAAAGGAAGCATACACGAGAAGTAAATAATTTCAAAATAAAACAGAAATCCCAACAACAAAATGACAATTATTTTGACACCTGTTCTGCTACTGATTATTTAAAAAATAGGGTTGGGTGTCGTTCAGATCTATTTTAACACAAGAGCCAGTACAATATCTGAGTTTGGGTCATTAATAAGAAGGTGATATATTTTTAAATATCTGAGAAATGTAAACTGATTTGTATTCAAAAGGCTTCTTTTATCAAAAACAAAGTCAAACTTTTTTGATTTTAATGTCTAAAAACAAGCAGCCATACAATAAAAAAAAAAAAAAGTGCTTATTCAGTTGTAATTCTGATCAAGCTATCTAATCAAATACAAAAATAGTAAAGGGATTAAAAATTCAACCAGAAATACAGTTTTCATTCAATTGTGCTGCAGACACATTTCAGTTTCTATTTTCACCTGTGGGAATAGTCTGTATGCACAAAGGCAACCAACCCATCTCACTGCTTTTCTTCAGACTCAGGAAATGAAGGAATAGTTAACGGCTAAGGTCCAGTAAATTATAAAACACATAACCTGCGTCCCTTTGACAACAATCCAGCCTCACCAGAATATATGCAAAAGGGTTTTAGCAGCTATGAAACAACCAAGAAATTGCCCGACACCCTTCATTTCCTGAGTCTAAAGAAAAAGCAGTGAGATGGGTTGGTTGCCTTTGTGCATACAGTGCATGTTGACTCCTCTGGTTGGGATTGTTCCTCCCTCTCTTCTCTCTCTCTCTTTCAGACTCTGAATCAGCAGGTCCCTTCGGTAAACAAGGCAGAGTGATTGTTGGATTTACATATTCCTGAATAAATTATATTGCATATCTGCGATAAGCAGTGCACTACTGTTTGGTAGCTTTTCCTCCGCCTTTTCTGCCCCCTCTTCTTTCTACACCATTCACGCATGCTGCCACGAATTAACCCTGATCACCAGGGACCACAGCAAGTGAAGAAAGTGCTGCTCAAAATTCATGTTTTTCGGCGGTACGAAAACCATGCCATTGGCCTCTGGTGGGGCCCGCACTGCCAACTACATGGATGGTTAATCAGGCCCGATAATGATGCATGCCCATGTCCGCCACCAAGGACAAGGATAGCAGCCATGCTCAATTGCGGGAGATGGGGATAGAAAAGCCTGGGAGGAGAGGAGGTGGAGATTAAAGAGACGGGAGCTCCAGAGAATCAAGACAGTAAAAGATGGAGGTGGAGAGGAGAAATGGGAAGATTAGTGGAGTGGAGTGGAGTGGAGTGGAGTGGAGTGGAGTGGAGAGGAGAGGAGAGGAGAGGAGAGGAGAGGAGAGGAGAGGAGAGGAGAGGAGAGGAGAGGAGAGGAGAGGAGAGGAGAGGACTCACAAAGATGAGTCTATGAAGGAACGCTAACGAAGTGCTCATTGGATGCGGTTATTTAATGTGGGTGCAAATTGCTATTTTGTGTGCGTGTGTGTGTGTGTGTGTACATGTGTGTAGCCAGATAGGCATATGGACACGTGTGCATATTCACATAAGTGTGTCTAATGGGGCTGGGGGATGAGGTTCTTAATATGAACACATCTACTGCAACCCCGTTTTAATTACAGCCCTGGCATGCTAAAGAAATGACCATGAGCGAGAGAAGAAAAAAATAATTCTTCCATTAAAACTGCGTGTAGGCCTCAGCCTTTTCCCTCATCAGTTCAGCTGATGACTGCTTTTTTTTTTTCTTCTTCTTCTTCTTCTTCTTCCCTTTCTCCCCCTGATTCCCCCTCACTTCCTTCGGAGAATTGGGCTGGTGGTATTTTGGCTGTGAAAAAGAAACCATCGGACGGCAGGGGCATGAATATTCCAAATGACTAATGTTGCACATGCTTATTTTTGACATATCTGGCTTCCGCAGGGAAATAAAACACTTCTAATGCAGGGGGACCATCTGTTATCTGTTGCTGGTGTTTCAGAGCAGGCGGATTCAGTGCACACACACACACACACACACACACACACACACACACACAGGCATACACACACACACACACACACACACAGGCATACAGACACACAGTCAGAAACACGGGCAGACAGATCGACGCGTTCTCGCACAGCAGGGGGGAGAGGGCATACGTAGACAGCGAGACACATGCACACACACACACACACGTACTAACAGCACAATCCGTTGGGAACACGCACAACAGACAGGCTCTAAACTCCTATACAAATTGAACACTCCTCTTTTTCTTTTCTTTTTTCCTCTTTTCTTTTCTTTAATTCAGCGTGTTTGTCAAATGTGCTGCAAATCTTGCTCTGCAGGTGACAGGGAATGCACACCATTTTTTTTATGCTAGCCATAAATACCCGGGCCTGTCTCCTCGCAGCAGCTGGAGCGGGATTATATGCCGGTGGTAATAAACTGGCTGCACGATAACAAAGAATGAGACGCGCGCAAAAAAAAAAAAAAAAAAAAAAAAACAGCCCTCTGCATCAGCCACGCATCTACATTAAGTGCAGCCTCCCTTCGATTTGTTGAAACTATGGCCGACGGTACAGGTGCAGGAGGTACGGTAAACAAAGCTCGCTCATGCATGGATAATCTGTTTGTTATTTTCAGACAGTCACCTGGCTTCTGGGTCTGCCATAATACTTCTATTCAAGCAATAAAGTGTTTTGGATAGCTAAATTTGCAGCAGAATTTTCTATCAGTGCCTGCGCCTTCACATTTTCACAGTAAAATGATCGTTTTAAAAAAAAAGACCCACCGGGTATCTCATGCACCCCCAAAAATGATGTAGAGTATAATGTATGCAGTTGCACCAAAGGGTACACTCCACATTTTATGCACCCAAAAACTCACTAAAACCCATTGTAACAATGTTCAATAGTCGTACTAGAGGTCAAAAACAGTCAGGTACTAAAATAGCTAAATACTGATGAATTCATGAAAATAATTGTCCTACTTCTGAAGTTATTTCACTTAAAAGAAGTCAAGTTTTTGGCTGAAGAAAGAGGCTGTGTTCCAAATGGCGTGCTTGCCTTAGTACACTAACATATAGTACTCCTACATGTTAGTACACCGACTTGTGTAGTACTTAAATGTTGACGGGGTGGTGTGTATTTAAAATCACACAGTGCCATTCTGAACTTACCGAAAATAACCGTAGCATTGATATTTTTGAATAGTTTATAATTATTAATATATCAGAGCCACCATACGTGGGAATTGTTGAATTGTTGGGTTTCGCTGTATAATATTGTAAAGTTCCACTGTAAAGACTTTAATGTGTTAAGTGCCATGAAATAAATAACCTGTGTTGTGATTTGGCGCTATGGAAATAAAATTGAATTGAATATGTAGAATTTTCACATTTTTCTTTTTGTTAGTTTAAAAAAAAATCCACCATGGCTGACATCCATATAAATGACTAATCTCACCACCGCCCCCTCACCATCAGAATAAATTTACAGTTTTTGCCCTTCAAAGTTGTGTGCATTATACATTTTTTTTTATATTCTCAAATGCCAGTTAGTCAGACAGACAGACCAAAAAAGAAAAAGAGAAAATCCAAAACAATGGATTTACCGGGATATGAAACAAAGTAGTATTTCTACAACAACAGATAAGAATCCCTTCATCACATATTAATTGCTAATCAGAGCACAGGAAGTACGGTGTATTGATTAAGCTTGATTAAAGAAGCCCTATATATACTTAAACTGTAATACCACCGAAGGCCACGAGGGCTTGGCTCCAAAAAGGCTCCATAGACTCCCATTCAACTTCTCATGAAATACAAAGTCAATACATTTTTTTCCAATTTTTTTTGTTTTGGTATCATTCGCAGAAATCCTTCCTTCTTATTAGTTTTCTTGCAGTGCATCTGAAAATGATCCCGTCATTAATTAGATATTACGCCTCAAATAGTGTCATTTTGGGGTTGCGTAGCTGTTTGATTGACAGGCCCGTGGTGCAGCGTGAGATGCGCCGCTCGCTGGTGTCACTTCTGCCTCCCAAATAACAAGATGGCGAAGAAGTCAAACTCGAGCCTTCGTAACAACAGTTCACAAACCAATGGGCGACATCACGGTTGGTTGCAGCTGGTTTAAAACAGAATACTGATCACGGCATGTGAACTGTATTTAAGTCAACAGCACGTAACTAGTATTTAATTAAAGCATGTTTCTTTACTCATTGATCATTCTGGCAGCGTGTTGGTCCCACTCGACCATCCTCTTCTTGAGGTGAAGCCATTTTAGTCCAAAACACTCGCGTGTGCTCCATCCTCACACTTTAATTTCAGGGAAGCAGTGCAAATCCTCTAAACACAGTGCAATTACACACACACACACACACACTGTAGTTGATCCTCTGTGGATACCTTGATAAAATCGTATGACTCTGTCATCAGGTGAAGTAAGCCCACAAACCTCTCCGCTCGTGTTTGAAGAGTAAAAACAAACTTGTGACTCAATAAAAAAAGATTAATCCGACTCCAGAAATGAACCCATGTGTGTCAAAGTTATAAGCGTGTAATGTAGCTGCATCTTATGGCTGTAGCGTCATGACTGAAAAATAGAAAATGAAAAAATAAAATGGTGGGTGTAAAGGGTGGGGGTGGGAGGGGGGTGCACTGTGGTATGGTTTAATAACTTACCTCTGTCAGCTGCCTTTAAGTGAGGATCTTCACTCACAACGCTGCCCGGTGCCCCATGTGTGTCTTTGATCTACAAGCACATAATGGAAGCAGAGAGCGAGAGAAAACAAGGTCAAAGATCTATGCACTTAGAAGACCTTGGCTATCACCTGCATTAATGTATAAGGAGACAACAAAGACAGCGCGGTTATACGCGTGTGCGCGCGCGCGACAAAGAAAGTGATTTTAAACGATCATCTCGGCTCAAGTCCGCGGCTCTAATACGCGCCTCCCGGCAGACACTGACGACACTTGATGTTTCAAAATACAAGGTTCCTCTGTGTGCTCGAGGAGTCTCCCAGGAGCCTTCGAAAGACAGTTTAATGATGAAAGACAACATGCCTGGATGCTAGTGTTCTGTTTTAGGTCGCAAGGGGGAGGGGGGGGATGGAGAGGGGAGGGGAGGGGAGAGGAAATAATTTTCTGTCTTTAATTTTCTTTTAAAGACGCCGCCGTTCATTTAGAAAAGATTGGAGTCACATTCTGGATCGTCACGTCGTGGAAGGTTTGACGGGTGGATAATCACCAGATCCCCTCACTCAGTAAATATTGTTGACTTCTGAGCTGTAAAAATACTAATACACCGAATATCAAAATATTGATGTTTATCTGAAGCTGGGAATCTCCCGGAGGTTAGAAAAAAAAAAAAGTGTGTTATTTCAGTTGTGCTACATTCGATTGTTGATGCTTGCAGGCATTCTGCATTAAAGAGAACAATAAAACATTGTGCAAAAGATGCATTCTTTTTCTGTGGCGTTCGGGATGCTGAGGACCAAATATGACAAGATTTCCACATGTGGGACAGAGGAAATATGGGTCTGATTTGATGACTTGTCGTATGCTGCCAGTTTTTTCTGTTTTTTTTTCCTTCCTCCCCTTCACTGGAAACTCGACTGTAAACTCCACTGTGCAAGTGAGAGGCGTCGCCAAATGCAATGTGACTCACCACCTCTGAGGAGAACAGAAACCTGCTTAAGATCACTGTGACATCTCATGCAGTATTTGCAGTTCAGAATATTTTTGACAGATTGGACTGAATACAAATGTGAAAATTGTCATTCAAAAAAGAAAAAAAGATTTAAAAAAAAACAACTAAAAAAAACCACCACCCTAGAGTTCCTCTGTTTGACAAGAATCTTAAAGAAACAACGCTCAAATGTTATTCCCATGAAGCTTAGCGAGCTCAAGTTAGACATCAGGAGGAGACTTTCTACTGAATTTCTATCCAGTTCTGTGTTGTTTTTATCAGTTTTTTTGGGCTATTGTGATCGTGTCTGTCTTAAAAAGATGTAACTAGATGAAATAAAAATATTTATTGAAGAAAAATACTTATTGAAAATGACTCGCATCGTACGTCGTACACTCGCCACTCCATTATACCAATTACAAGGATTTAGTCTTGAGAAGGACATAACATAAGAAAAAGTAAGTGGACACACAACTGTCAGTACAAAAGGAAAAATAAAATAAATCAACTCAGGAAAGAAAAGTCCATCTCAAATCTCAACAAACTGCAT
This sequence comes from Brachyistius frenatus, assembly GCF_029030835.1. Taxonomy (NCBI): domain Eukaryota; kingdom Metazoa; phylum Chordata; class Actinopteri; family Embiotocidae; genus Brachyistius; species Brachyistius frenatus. Next base: position 77,332 of record NW_027210944.1, read on the forward strand.
CAGAGTTACCAAGTAAGGTCGCTGATTCAATTGGCATCAACTTATATGAAATAACATGCAGTAATAAGTTCTTGCTGTCTGGTATCCAGAGTGTATATCCGAGGATGCTTTACTCTTATTCAGTTTCTGATATCCGATTCCACATGGGACACGTGATCACATGTACGACACACGTTTACCACATGTTGCCACGCACGGTAATATGGGGGAAATATGTGGACAGGTCTTCACGTGGAAATCGACGAAATGAAAATGATCCAGAACGTGTTTCCCATCGGCAAAATACATGTTTCACACGTGTATGTGGTCGCGTGTGATCCCATGACTTTTTGCACATGGGAAATTCATGTTTTGTTTTTGTTTTTCTGTAAGGGTTGGTTAACTGTTTTTGGTCAACTAAAAAAAAAAAACGTTACTATGGAGTTGAACGTAACTGAAATATCCTCATGGCAAAAGTCAGGACTCACCGGTCCACGCCGGCCTCGACGAGACAAGTCTCCTGCGCTTACGAGCGGCAAAATGAATGGAAGCGTCACTTCGAGCGCGGGGCTCTCGGTCTACCTATCCTTTCATGTCCACATCATCCGGCAGTTCCTGTTTGTGTCTGAGAACGAGACGCTGGCAGAGTGAAGCCTTCCAGCGGCCAAACGCGCCGCTCTCTGAAATCAGCCGGCACAAGGAAACAGAGGCTGGCTCTTGAAAACTGCCTGCCTTTGAAGGATCTTTATTCTCCGCTCCCCGGCTCCCGCAGACGCGTGGAACTGCTCAGGACACACAATGGGTGCACCGCGGGTATTTGTCCACCGAGAGCCCGGGCCCCAGTAAACGCGAAGGGGGGGGGGGGCCGCGCGTACCCAGGAAGCGGCTAATTAATTGACAAGCAGATATTTCTGAAATGTATAATCATCAAACAGACTTCATTTTGTTCCCCGACCGCCATCCGCGCCAACCCATCTTCCCAGGCGACTTACTTAAGAGACTTATCTTATAAATACAGCCCTAATCAAAATAAATGACTAAAAGCTCTAAGGGAGTTGAAGGCTATACACTTTTACATCAGAGGAACTGATGCAATTTAAACAGCTGCCTGTGCACCGCTGACTTAAGGTTGAAATCACACAAAATCCTAACTTACGTAATAGTTCCATTGTTTTTTTTGTTGTTTCTTCTTGTTGTTGCTCAGTTTGGCAGACCTATATTCATGACAGCCAAGTAGGAGAGACGCAGCCTCCCTCTGTGTGTGTGTTATATTCCCACAGCAGCATGCCGGGGCGAAGAGTGTCACATTTTACAGAATTTTCTTAATATTTAATGTGTTGATGCTTCTTTTTTTTTGTTGGTCTCTTTGAGTGCACTCGGTGTGTATGTTTTCTGTGCGTCGGTGCGGTAACCCCGCGTTTGGGGATATGTTCACTGCTTCATGCTCCTGCTGTTTTTTTTTTTTACACCGGGTAGACATTTCTTATATAAATGCAGCAGTGACTGATTTTTTTTTTTTTTTTAGTGCCGGTGGCTCGGAGGCGGTGTTGTAGCTGGTCAGTGGCGTCTGGCCGAGGAGACGCGTGGTGATGGATGGATGGATCGTCAAAGTTTCACCTCGGTCCGAGTTTTTGATGGATATGTTACCGCCACTAAGCCCGGTGCGACAGATTGCACAGACCGCGAAGCCACAACTCCAACAGCTTTCTGTTTATTTAAGGGAAAGCTGTTAGGAAAAAATGTAATACACGGGCTTCGGCTGTATCAAAGTAAACGCGGAGGTTTTATGGGCAGTTTTTTGGGGTTTTTTTTTTCCCCGCCGCGACCTGCATCGCGACCCCCGTCCTCGTACCCGACCGGTAAAGTAAGTTGTTCTGGGGATTTTTTTTTTTTGGTGCTCGAAAGAGCAAAGTTCCACCGATGTCAAGAGCGTCCTTCGATCTGCCCAACAAGGCAGGTAGAGTTTACAGGGGGGGGGGTGGAACAACAACTCTTCAGTTCTAACAGAAATCCAAGTTGACGGTTGGACCAAAGGAGCAAACAAAACACGGTCTGCAGTGTCTCGATGCTTTTGTATGTCGGGACATCCAGCACAACCTCCTGTCGAAGTTTCTTTTCACGTCCTAACAAAATAAAGTTCTCGTAGAAGCTTAGAAATGCAGCGAACACCTGCATTCCAATCAGTTTGGGGAATATGACGGATGATTTCTTTTCGGGCCCTCTGATCGTGTCAAGGTAAAGCCCATTTCCATTTGGTAAACATGTTTTTTTTTTTTAAAGTTGAACATAAAAACGCAGCAAATCCCATTTACTTTGACTTAACTAGTAACAGACACGGATTTCAATGCAAAACACTGCTGTTCTAAACGCTCTGGTCATCCCTCCCTAACGTTTACGAAGCAATGGGAGAGCAAAATGTGCAACATCTTCACCATTTGAAAAAAAAACAACAACAAACGATGCATTTAATGTGTTTTTTTTTTTTTTTTGCTATGCAGACTTTCACAAATCAATCCGGATACAGTCAAGATATGACACCAAAAAAAAAAACTGATTTGGGCTGGCGGTCTGAAAATAAGTTTCTTGCTCATCTTTGTGGGCGTGTTGAACCTGGAAATTTAGCGAGCAGCTTTCTAATTAGCGAGTTCGCATGCAAGGAAGCAGCCCATGTCGTTCTTCAACAATTTTCAAGACGACATGGGCTTTTTTGAACGATAATAGCCGTATCGACGATTGCTTAATCAGTCAGTTAAAATGATTTTAACCAAGAAAATAATAATTGCGGTGCGTTTTTCACCCATCCGTTCGACTCGGCCACGTCTGACGATCTGACGCCGGCAGCGTTCGAGAGCAGATTGAGGCGGCGCGTGGTGCTGCGAGTGTGCGTACGTGCGCCTGAGAGACGGCGCGTGTCCTCTGCGAGAGGTAAAACAACGACGGCGAGAACCGTTGGCTGGTGACGCGGCGACGAGGAGAGCGCCGCATATTTGGGGAGGGGGCCTCGGGCTGGGCAGCTGTGAGAAACTTCTTCTCTATTCCCTTCTCCCCCCCCCCCTTGGGTCCTTCCTCCACTTGTCGTCACCCCCCCCCTCTGTGACACTGTTCAAACAGAGGATAAAGACGCCCCGAGTGTTTTTGGTTTTTTTTCCCTTTTCCGATCCCCATACGTGGCTGCTGGCTCTTTCCTCTTCTGTATCTGGAGCTCGCAGCACGAGGAGTGACGCAGTGAGTCACGGCGGCTGTAACGAGTCAACCTTTTGATTAATTTGAATGGCACTTCCTAACAACAACAAAAAAATCCTCTTCCACTCGGAGATGATGTTCCTGTCTATAATTACATGTTATCGTGTTTTATTTCGACAAACGGTGTGAAATTATGTTTGATACCGAGAAGGATTATGAAGGTAACTCCAGAAGCACATTTTGCACCTTTTACTGTGTGACTCATGTCTTCTGGAAAACCAAGTTTAGACTTTAAATGGCATAATACAGTCAAAAGGCTACAGTGATGAATGCTGCATCCATCGGTTTGTGTGTGTGTGTGTGTGTGTGTGTGTGTGTGTGTGTGTGTGTGTGTGTGTGTGTGTGTGTGTGTGTGTGTGTGTGTGTGTGTGTGTGTGTGTGTGTGAGTGAGTGAGAGAGAGAGAGAGAAGCTGCAGTTTGTTCAAGCAACATACTTGACTTTGAAAACAGTAATTGGTCCATATGGCAGATTTATATTTGATTTAGTTTGATTCAAACACACAATTTTAAAAGAAATGAAGGAAGGACACACACACACACACACACAGATGCACAAATATCTTTTCTACATCTCTGGCACACGTTTCTGCATCCCGGGACCCCGGTTCAAGCAAGAGCCAATTAAAAAAAAAAAAAAAAAAAAAAAAGGTATTTAACGTGACTGCATTTCTCTGCGTGTGTTTGTGTGCGCACTGGATGGCTATCAGCGGTGAGAAACGTGGCAGCTTGCGCGCCGCCGTCTCACATTCAGGTCATGCCAGTTGGCTTTCCGCGACGCGTGACAGCGGTGAGATCCACACAGAGCAGGAACAAGAAAAGTAAAAGAGCAGAAGGGGAGAACATGGCAGCCAAGGACTACCACTTCAACATCAAACGAATGTTGTCACAACAGAGCAACCGAGCCACCCCTTTTAACTGTGACACCATTCAGCTGCTCGTCACACCGAGCAAGGCGAGGCGGAAGCCTACTGTAAGTCATGCAAGCGCAGTGTTTATTAAATAAGAGAGCAGGAGAGGAAGAAAAAAAAAGAAAAAAGGGAGCGAGAGCGGCGACACGGCGTCAAAGTGAGCGTACTGTAGTGTTGTCAAATCTTCGTAAGTAGCATGGAAAGGCGGCGTTTTCTCATCCTTCCATGAAATTGAAAGTTGGGGAGGGAAATGAAGTGTGTCTTCCAATGACAGCAAAGGAAATCATTGAAGCTTGAGAGATATGCTATTGAGAGGTTTGGTGTTTGAGTTTAAGCAGCAACGAAGGAAAACAACAACAGCAATTATTTTAGTGGTGTTATTTTATGGTTTGTGGCTTCACCGCGTGTTTCTGTAAAGAGTGAAGATGGTGGTCAGGGGGAATCATACCAGAGAGGCAAGTGAGGGTTTTTTTTTTTTTCTTCTTATATTATTAATGAAAAAAATAACAAATCCCTGTTGATAATGTAATAATTTATGTAAACATCAAAGGAGGAGAGTTAAGTTTCTGTGTGATCTTTAAAGCGGATAATCGTCTCATTTAGCGCTGTAAATGTTGCAGTCTGTGGGAAAACAGATTTGTATCCATATGTTGGCATTTTAACTAACAGACTCAGATGGATCAGCAGAAGTTCTGCAGCCGTACAAAAAAATTTAAAGGAAACAGCGAAGTGATCAGCAGCCGGGGCTCTCGGCTGAAGCGGCGCGTTGCCGGTGACAGAAGGAAAACGGGAGTGGAAAAAGGAGTAGGAGTGTCACGAAGACGAGACCAACCAAACAGAGAGGCTGTCTCCTAGCGGACGCCGGCGCAGGGGCCTGTCACTCGTCATCGCGTGCCACTCTCTCTGCTCGACACGCTGAAACTGAGGCAACGCAGCCCATGAAATATTCACCAAAGTTGTCTTAGCTTTAAAAAAAAAAAAAAAAAAGAGTGGTGTGAGAGAGGGGGCGGGGGAGCGGGAGGCCAAGGACAAAATGTGCTGCGATAGTTTGATGGAGAGTCCCCCAAAATGCTCTGGGTGTCAGCTTTGCTTAGGCTTCTCGACGAGGGGGTGCGACAGGGGGACCAGCGGGGGGTCCATTAAATGTTCACACAAATGTGCCCCTAACAGCGCATCAGTAGCCACAGCCAAAGCCCCAAGTCCCAGAGATGCTCTGCTAAATTCTGCTGTGCCATCTAAATGTCCAAAGCGTGCTGGTGCTGCCGTCTCGTTCTCGCATTTCTGGAGGACGAGCAGCGCCGTACGTTCAACGTTAACGTTCGACGGAAAGGAAGCAGAATGTCTCGCAGATGGTGCCGCTACTGTGGGGGAAAAAAAAAAAAAAAATCAAAGATTGTAAAATGTATTTCTTTCAACCGGGAAGCATTTTAACGCTTAAAATAGCGATGGAAAAAAAGGGGGAACTAAGGAAGAACAATCTTGGCGTATACTAACCGATTTTCTTTTAGATTTTAACGACTATTTAAATATTCAAACATCATGTCCCGTCCCTAGTTTAAACTTATCAACTGTGTATTTACTGCCATCAAACCAATGACGTCTATTTGCAAATACCACCAACTATGAACACGGTGTGCCAATCTCGCAGTCAACTATCATGTACGTGTTCGGTGACCTTCAAAACAAAGAGATCCAAAGAATGGATAAAGAAATCGAGGCAGAAGAAACTTGATACCCTTATCTCCCCAAATATTACTTGGCGTAACTAAGGCCGGCAGTGACCTGGCAACCCCTTGACAAGGCAAAGGACGGCAGGTTGAAGTCATATTAAAATCAGAAAAAAAAAAAAAAAGACTGAATAATTAGCTCCTAATTAGGCTGTAGGAGTGATTTGGTGATTCATTAGCCCTGTTTGTTTTCGAGACAGAAGGCGCTGTCACGGCCATTGTGTTTGTGACGACCTCCATTGCCGGTATGTGCGGTATTTTGGGGACGCGAGCGCTTGTGCGGGGTCTGAAATGAAAACATGCCATTAGCTGCCGCAGCAACTGTACAAGGCTTCAGCCTCACACAATTACACCCAGTCCCTTTGTATCTGTGTGAAAAAGGTCAAATCAAAAGGTCCTAATGCAGCATATCCCATAATACACTCTTTTCCTGATCAGGTGTTTTGACTTGGGCGTCTCAAGAAAACGAAAGAACGGTCCTCCGTATGTAATTGAGCCGTGCCTACAGCCGGAAGATAACGGCTGCGAGGGAGATGCTTGATTACCCATTGAAGAGCGAGAAACCGACGGGTATTGAAGCTGCGATGCTCACGGGTGGTTCCCAACCTCTTGACAATCCAAGTGTCATACTGATGTTTAAGAGCCGTACAGAAACTGGCAGCCTCCAACAAGCGAAGCAGATTGACAAAATGGCTTTCAAGCCTAACTGCACTTGCTTTGCGTTTAATGAGGAATAGTACACCGGCTAAAATACAAACACAAACACCACAAAAAAGGCGGCAAAAGCTTCACTTCTCTCGTAGCGCTGATAAAAACTCAAAAGAAGAAAAGAAGACAGTTGTTGAAGTAAGATCAGTAGCATGGAAAGCTAGCAGAGGGAGCTTATCGCTCCTCGTACTGCAACATTTCATAATGTACTTCGAGCACAATGAACAAAAAAACAGCGTGTGCTCATTTAGAAACACAAGAAAAAGCCTTTGTGTGGCACAAACGGTCGTATTTATAGGTACAATGAGAGTTTGAAGGATGTCTTCAACCCTTTCAGCACTTATTTGCTCCACTGCCATGGCCATGAATAAATATTACAATAGTCACTATAGGACCAAAAAAAAAAAAAAATTTACTAATAAATAAATTGCTTTCTTTACAGTCCTTTGTGTTCACTCAAAAGCTTGTCATCTTCCACATATTGAGGTTCACCGAAAATTAACCGCTGTGTAACTCAAGCATAACTCACGGGTCATATTTGGACACTTCTGTCAACTGAGACGTCCAATGCTTGCTTGCTTCAATTGTGGCTGAATAACAATTAAAAGTACAGACTGGCTTTCGCAAAAACAGAACTCTTATTTCCGAGTTAAGAATAGATAGAAGGTTGTTTAGCCCTGATCTTTATGTTTGGCTCGTTCCAGCTTTTCTTCTTCTTCTTCTTATTATGGATGTCAGTAGTTTAAAACAGCACATATTCTAAAACTTGTATATGTCTGTTACCTGTCCATCGTACAGAACAGGTCACAACTCTCTACAACACATCACCACCTCTGGAGGAAGATCCAGGAGGGTTGTGGGCGAGTGACAACCGGAGTTAAATCCCTTGTACGTGTAAACCAACCGTGCCAATAAAGTGTATTCTGATTCTGAAAAAAAAAGTATTATTTGTCAGTCCTGAAAATTCACTCTAGTGTTACAAACAAAAATTTGAAATGCTCTAATTACGTCCACAGCAGAATCTAGCTGCGCTAAATAAGATTTTCCATCTATGGTAAAAGCTAATCCAATGCGGCCATCACATCTCAGACCGGAGCTGACTGCCAAAAATAACTACAAATAATATCCTTCCATTTCGAGTCCATATGTATTTCAATGGCGTTTCCATGAAGAGACGGGGGACAGGCGCTTGCCTTATAATTCACATTCAATGATGGAGCAACACCACGATAAGCCGGGCGGATGGTGAAATCTAATCTGAACCCCAATGTTTTTTTGTCTATGGAAATGACTGGCTTCTTATCAGCGGAGTGGGTTTATTTGAGCAGATTCTCGCTGTGGCTTAGCGAAGGGACTCAATCACTGCTGGCCAGCGATAGGCCTTACTTTCGTCCTCCCTCTCTCTCATCTTTTTATCTGGAGGAGCGGAAATGAAAAGGATGGTATCTGGTACTCTCCGTGCCCTCAGTTCAGGAGATGGAGGGGCGCGGACATTTTCTTTTCGGCCTTCGCTGTCGGATGAAAACACGGTTTATAAACCTGTGCTCGGGGAGAAATATGCTGGCAGTTTAGAGACTCTAGATGAGCAGGCTAAAAAAACAACAACAGGAAGCTACTATCAGGTAATTTGTGTTGTGACAGCTACATTTATAACTCTGGAGTAATCAAGCTTTTGCACATTTGAGGTAAAGGAACACAGTTTTTCCTCATTGTGGGCTTATCGCCTCGGTTTTCTCTTGTCTCAACATTGTTCTTGGAGGTTATTGCACAGAGCCGGTGGAGATAGCGAGGCTCTGTTTTCATATGTGCATCTATACAGCCATTGTTAAAAAGTTGTTTTGAAATTGTCAGTTGAAATAGGCATGGATCAAAACCAGAGACGAGACGGGGGAAGGTTTGACAGGAATCGAATCTACAACAGGTGGATAAAGAAAGGCACTAATGCCAGATGTAAGGGCTTTGACATTTTTGTAGACAATCATTTTCAGGGGTATCACCGTGATCAATGGATTCACTCTAAGAGGGAAAGTAAATTTTCCTCGTCCTACAATTTAGGTGAACTTTGGTATGCAAATTCACACCGTTTACCAACTGCAAGCTGTCCTGCCGGTGCCCTTTGAAGGAAAAGAAAGAGATCAAACTGGAAGAGCTATTGTATCGGCTATGTCAATATCTGCAAAGATATACCAATATATGGGCAACAGAAGGTCACAGACAGTGGAAGCACTAGCTCCTGGCTCCCAAACCTGACCGCCGGGGCTCAGCACAACAACAAAAAGGTGAATCGAACATGGGGCAGGTTTAAACGGGAACGAAACAAGATTTTAAAGCCATGCTAGGAGCTCTGTTTGGGTGTATTTGGTACCACAGTTTATCCTAAATGAGAGCATCAGCATGTTAGCATGAGGATATAATGTTCCATGTTTACCATCATACTAACATTTGCTAATAAGCATTAAAAGATGAAGTACAGCTGCGTCAGTGTCATCACTTTGACAGGGATTTGATCAAAGACCAAAGAACTGGACCAATTCAACTTCTATTGAATGATGGCACTAAATGAAAACCGTAGACTGTATGTAAAAGTTGACGTAGTTTCTGGGTCTGACAAGCGAGGCCAATGCAGAAGTGCCATAAAGTGAAATACTACAAAGAGCTGTTTGGGGTTAGCTCCAAAAAAGCTCCGGCTACGAAGGCCTCCCATTCAACTTCCCTCATGAAATACAAAGGCAATACTTTTTTTTTTTTTTTTTCACAAGTCATTATGGTCTCATTTACTAAAGTCATTCCTTCTTATTAGTTTTCTGGCAGTCCATCTGAAAATAATCCCATCATTAATTAGATATTAGGCCTTATAAAGCTGTATGTTTGGGGGCATGTCTGTTTGTTTGACAGGTTTCTGCTATGGGTGACAAGCGTAGCGTCTTCAGGTTCCCAATTCACAAAGCAATGGGTCAAAAAAATGAATCCTGACTTGATCAGATGTAGAAGCGTTTTTGGGGTTTTTTTTTTTTTAGAAAGGTCTTTTATATATAATGTGAGATTTGGAGAAATTATTTGTGCAGCTGTCAGATTCTTTCTTTTTCCAACATCCACATGGCCCTCAAACGGTCACAATGTCACTGACACCATATCACAAGGACCAGTTGGTGGATTTTTCAGATTTCTAGTGTAACCCAAAGGATGAAAAGAGGGAATGAAGAATATATAATAGTTAGAGAGAAAAAGCAGGCAAAGAATAGCAGGTGGTGGAAATAAAGACTGATGGATCTCACCTTGACGCTGTCTCCTCTTGTGAGGATGTCCCAGAGTGCGTGTCGAAACTTGGTGAAATCCATTTGATGGCTTCCTCCCAACAAACCCTGGAGGCAAGAGGGCAGTCATTTAAAAAAACAAAAAAAACCTTATTTTTTAATCAAAGTAGGAAACTTAACAGCTGAAAAACAATCGGTTTCATTGTCAAATAGAATACAATGACTTTTAATGCAGTACATGGGGCAGCCAAGCATGGGTCCAAAAATAGTCCCGTCTTCATGTTTACAGGCACTCAACATACGCGGCAGCTCATACTATTGTAAATTTGAATACAGCCTGATACGTGAAGTGCACCGCCAATGTGCACATCCCCTTTGAAAGCTCGCATACATTCTGACACACATCTCGGGATGCACACAAGCTCGCAATCTTGCATCCATCGCAGAGTGCCTGCTGGCCCCACAGGTATGGGCTTATAAAAAAAATTTTAAAAAAAAAAAAAAAAAAGTGCATTACATAACTGATAATAAAATGCACATCATCCGTCTCCCATTCAGCTCACCTCCCAATAATCCCATGCTGCCGTATCTGCTTATATATTCAAGTCACTCTCTCATTAAATCAGTTTTTACAGCCAAAAGGAAGAAGTTTACTGCTTATAGAAGGCAAATACCATTCATCACCGAGAAAGCTGTAGTTATACAGATATACGCTGCATGTTTTAATTCACTGGAGGACAAACGCATCAGTCCTCCTATCTCAATAAACATTGGCTCCTGCAGGTGGGGGGGAGGGGAGAAAAAAAAATTGACAAGCGAATTAATCTGCTGCCTTTTGTGAGCTGAAATGGAAGTCAGTGAGGCAGCGCATACCGGTGGATGCCCATCAGTCACAGGACCTTGTGCAGGGCCTGAGAAAAGCTGAATGTGATGCTGCTGCACATTGGGAGGTAAAGGATGGCGACGGAGGGGTGGAGGTTGGTACAGCTTTCAGTGTTTATTCATCTGAAACAGTGTCCCCTGGAAGCCATTTTGGCAGCGATGCATCACAGCAGGCGCTGACCTTTCGATACCATGCGCAATTAAGCTAAGCTAATAAACACAACTGTGGATCTGGACATGTGGACCGGGAGGCAGGTGCTGTGAATCACCTTGGAGGTGAATAGCGTAAAGTTCTTTTGTGCTCAGGCAGTCTTTTCAAAAGGTAAATGGAAATGTGTTTGTTGCAGGAGTAAATGAGCTCAATGTGTGTTTTGTTTGAAAAAGGCTTAAAAGGTTAAAGGCTCCTTAAATTCAGATTTCTGTTTCTTCTTTTTTTTTTTTTAAATTATGAAGCAGGTCTAGATTTTATATAAACACTCGTTTTCATTAGTGTGAAATCGCTTCGTCCACAGAGAAATGCACGCAGCCCGTTTTCAGCAACTGCGTCGTGCTGACTTCTGTAAGCGTGTGATGTCACAAACTCGCGCTGAAGTCCTATGTCCGCCCTCAGCACAGCCCACTGGCCAACATTTTAAGATGAAGAAAACAGCTAGCGGTCAATCAGTCGCAGAGTTAGCTGGCTACAAGATTGGTGAAAACCCGTTAGCCTGCACATGTTATCAGTCAGCCAATCAGAGGAGCGCATCATTGCTATCAGTATGCCTTAAATACACAGACTCCAGAACAGCCTGTTCTTATTGATCTCCAGAGAGAAGCTGAGAAGAGATGTAAACCTTTACAGAGATGTTTTCCACTATTAAAAAAAAATATATATATATATTGATGGTGATATTGATGTCAAGACAGCAAAATAAAACACTGGAACGGTGTAAAATATGGGACCTTTAATTTATTGTAAAAGCAAGAATGTAAATTTGTTTTAGCTCCAGATTCTCGTTCAAGAAGGTTTACTTTGTGTTACATCAGTTTAAATTGAATGTCGTTGAGAGTTGGTTAGACAACACAAGACATTTGAAGATGTTACCCGAGGCTTTCAGAACAGGTGATGGGTATTTTTCCCTATCGCGAGTTCATAGACTTATAAATATTGTTGCAGCTCTGTACTGTAGTTTGTTAGATAATGTTTGGTTTTGCAGATGAGTCATGGTTGCGGTGAATTTCTCTCATCTGTTTAAAGACAGTTTCCAAATGAAAGGCCAAATCTTATCATAATTTGAACTGAAAATCATAGAGGAATTCATACCAAATAAATTAAAGCAAATAAACATGTTTTAATTATTTAAAATCAATGATATTTACAGTAGAAAGAATTTCGCCACCTGCCTCCAAGATTCAAGCCCTGAAGGACTTTCTTGTATGTTGCGTTATAAAATCAAAAAAGCAGTATGTTAAATATAATTAGCCAGTAAACTGCATCTGATCTGCAATTTCCAAGTCGTGATGTGAAAATTCACCAACAGTTCGGAGAAGTAAGCTCCACGCTTCGTAATGTCGAGCTGACACCAGGGCTGGAAAAACAGTATGCAGAAATATTGCTTTACAAGAGAGAAAAGATCAAATAACATGGTTACATACTGTGCGATGTTATTTGATAGATCCAGCTGTAGTCTCAAAAGCACAGTTCCACAAATACCACTTATATCTACCAGGCGGAAGAATATTGGGTTTTCAGTCAAGAGTTATGAAATGTATCACCTTGCAAATATGTGGAAACAGCACAAACAAAAAGATGAGACATCTATTACCGTGAACCCACACAACTGAAAATATTACCGCTCCCACGCTGTATTAGCATGCGAATACTGGATGTACACATGAACAAGCAGAAGGTCACATGTGTAATAAAGCTGCAGCTACTTCCGTTACTTTACCCCATCAACGCAACCCTGCAACTGAATTTGAGCTTTTATCCTTAGCTCAGTCAAGTACCCGGCAACAAATACAGAGGCACAGCATGCTGTTCAGACAGAAAAGTACTCGCTCATGATCCGCTTTCAGGCCCTTTGACAGACAAGGACAGAAACATCGACCGACATAATGGAAGTTAGAGGTCGATTTCCCAAGGTATCGGGAGCACTGGTAATCTCGGCTGATACCGAGGAGTGAGGGTACACGCGTCCCCCCGGGTCCGGCGGTCCAAAGCCCGAGGTGGATTTTGCCGAAACCTTCTCCGCCAAATTCAGCTATGATCGTAATGGAACAAGTGAAAGTGGAACCAGTCCAGTTGAATTTGGTGATCAGAGATTATTCAGAGGCAAACCTTGAGCGATTGGGTTGCACCGCTCTGTGAAGTGAAGCCTTATTTTACCCCAGAAACTCCCAAGACTGTGGAAAAGTTATTGCATCGCCTGTTTAGAAAAAAAGACCCACAGTTGTGTGCAAGATAAAATGGGCTACAAATATGAATCATTTTCCAATATACAATGGGGAAAACTACATGATTTTTTTTCCTCTTAATCCAAGACGAGGACCTCAAGGGAGAATGATAGCAGACAACTGAAGGAAAAGCTGGCAGGCTATTTGTTAGCAACTTATTACGTAACTAGTTCAGGCGAGCTTCCGACAAACTAAAAGCCTGTTTACAGTAATTGTGACTTAAGCATCCATTGATACAGCTGAAGCTGATAAGCCATATAATAATCTTGCACAGTACCGGGCTGATTAGGCCACCTGAGGCAAAGTAATTAGGTAAAGGATAATCAAACTTAATACCCAAAAGCTTTTTGGCGAACTTCACTCAGAGCTGTTGGGGCATAATATTGCATCATGTAGATGAGTTTGCAGCTTATTCCTGTCATTTCTTTGCTTATTCAAACTGCTGCCTGTATGTTCATGTTATGTACTGGATGGCACCTGAAGTCACAATATGATTCAATGTTCTAAGACTGATGTTGGTGCTGAAATGTTTAGTAGCTTTGTCAGTTAGTCAATCAACAGGACAAGAATTCAAAATGAAAGTTTGGTAAATGAATCGTTCAAGGAAAATAATCCGCTGTATGGTACACTTGTTAGACTACTAAAGAAACACCGTGTCAGTGACACGCATGTATGACCAGTCCGTTCGCATTTCGAGGGCGTCAAATACTGCTGCTTTGTCAAAGCCGTTTTAGATGTGTTTGAGAAATAATGAGCCCTTTGACGTTGGTGCTGTGACGACCCGGGTTCAGAGAAGGAGGTCATGTGGAGAAGTGGCGAGTCACAGAGTGGCTGAATAGAAAAAAAAACACTGGACTTTCTCTCAGGAAACTGGCGTTCAAGTCCATTAAAAAGCAAAAGTCTGAATGTAACATACCTTTAGTAACTTATGTGATGTACATGGCATTGTGTACGTAAATGTACTTATTTCAACCCAAACCAAGGACCTTTCCTAAACCTAACCATGTGTTTTTTGGTGCCTAATATTGGTGAAAAATATACTCATTATGATAATAAGCATATTGAAGTCATATTCAAACATGTTTGAATATTTCCTGGTTTTCTTACTCTTCTATGACTGTAAATTAAATGTGTGTTTTTCACTGTTGGTTGGATAGAACGATATACCTGCTGCTTGTGCTTTTTGAACATGCGATGGGCGTTTGTTTTTGCTATTTGCTGAAACTTTAGGACCAAACAATTACCCAATTATTATGTATATTAATAGTCTCCACTATACCATGAGAAAAATCCAACTTTAAGGCTACAGAAAAATATGTTCCATAAATCACAGTGCTTCCTGTGGGTGATGGCATTTATTCATCAGCCCACCTTCATACAGAATTATACCGGGAATATTTCCAGCGAAGCTCGGTTTCAGTCTTTAATGATGTCGAAAATCAGGTGTTGTTGTTGGAAGTCTTTAATCATGCTGACGAACGCTGCCTTTATTCTTAAGATAAAAAGCAAGAAGAAAGGCAGATGAATCGATAGAAAGCAACGCATTAGTCTATATTTTCCTCAGCGTCTGGGCCCGGGGAACATTTCATAAAGGCCATAGGGTCGGCTTATCACGGAGCTAAATGCCAATGTAATTATTAGTGTCTGGAGATAGTGGAAAGGGAAGCACATCCTGAGGCAGTACAACATATTTAATTAATAAATGTCACTCTGTAGAGGCAGCGAGGGCAGCGCGGGAGGAAAAGAGAAAGAAGCGGGGCGCGACGGAGGGAGTTGGAGTGACAACAATCCTGATCCAGACTTAAGTGCACGGGCACACAGCCACATCCGGCACACGTAGAGATGCACTATATAACAAAACACAGGAGACCGAGATTACACAAGCAAGAGGACGTGGCTCCAATCAGGTCTTTGGTTAAACCCTTTGTTCGAAAGCACGGGCGCAAGAAGGATACGGAGCTGTGATACGAGAAGCACTTACAAACCCTGCCTCGCAACAATAAATTATCAATACTAATCTGCAGGACCGATCTGCATACGACAGCTTAGTTTACAAATATAGTGTGACGTTGTTATAGCAAAGAGGAAATTAAAGGTGTGGAAGTTGGGTCGTCGGATGGGAACAGAGTTATTGGCACTAGAAGCCAAAAATCAGGTCTTACCAGAATAAAGAGTTCGCAACTGTATGGAACTTCCATGTGCCGTTATATTTAGGCAACTTATAGCACTTAGTTAAGGTTTGAGAAAGATTGTAGTCTTGGTTAAATACAGAAAAAAGTCCACAAGGAGATGCAACATGTTGACTGGATTAACATTTAATCAAAGCCATCATATCTTTCCCCTAAAACCAACCTGACTACAGGATTCAAACCCCGCTTTGACAGACACCAACCCACCAGTTAGCACGCATTCATAATATAAATGCAGCACCGCCTGCTGTGAGAGAAGATGTTGCCAGGAAACATAAATTCAAGCAGCAGTTACTTTTCCCACCACAATTTCATCATAAAAACCAATTGGTATTATTAGTATCTCTCGGAGATGGGGGTTGAAACGGTTATTATGAAAACTTAATTCTCGGGAGAAAAGGGAGGAAACATTTTTCCAATTATGGAATTCTGCTCTTCCCTTGCTGTTGGACGCATTGTGTGATTGACAGCTTCATTAATTAGCTAGTTGGACTTGGAAGAATGGCGGAAGAATAGCAATGAGCCGTGCGTGGAATATGACGGGAGCGGACTGCCATTTAGCTTCATTTTCTATCAGAAAAGAAAACTAAATGGAACATTTATATGCAGCGCACATTTTCAGCCAGGCATCAAAACCTATCGAGTTTGGTAAACAAGAGCTGATACAGGGCCGCGTTAATGTATTTGAACACAGTCTAAATCACTTGTGTTTAATTCTATGACAGTTAAGGGTGAATTTTCTACCATTTGTGTCTCTGGGTTCTGACTAAATTAACCCTTATCAATTTGAACAAAGATAATGAATTCCATGCTCTGCTAATGCGTACTCCTGTCCACCGACCACCACTGGCACTACTTACATTGGAGACTAGATACAATCAGAAAGCTCATTACGGCTCGGTCTCAGCTTCACCTCGGTGCCTGTAGGTATCCTACAATTAATCTGGTTGATAAACTGAAGTCTGTCTCATCGCCGCAGTGGGAACGTTACTCATAAACATGACTGTTTGTTTTAAAAAGGCCAAAGCGGCGGTACGGCGGACCGACTGGCACGGTTCAAATTACGGGGGAGTTGAGGACATGAGCTCGCCCTGAAAGGCTGACTTTGAAACAGCTCTCAAACATTGTGCATTTTTGTAGTAACAGGTTTAGATTTTCTCCACATTAAGGTTCCTAAAATAACTAATAACAGTGGGAAAAAAACATCAATTTTGTTTGTCATTTCGCTCATTACAAACCAATTTGCAAACATTTGTCTCCACTAAAAATGACAACGCTTTTCTCGATTCCCGCTGTGGGGATCCGTGCGTGGTGGCACTGCACTCAAATCGCCAAGTTCACGTTGCCCTTTGAGCATCTCGTCACCGAAACAGACAGACGGACGTCGTTCAATTCGATTGGCTGCTTGCTTTTCATAGGTTGTAAATATAACCCTTTGGCCTGAAGTTCATCGGATGAAAGTGGATACGACAGGAAAAATAAACCAGAGGAAAAGAGAAAAGAGACCATGTTTTTTTTTTTGTAGTAAGTCCACAATTGACTTCACTGTCCGTGTGACGCCGTGTAATCTGAACCCCGCTAACTGAGCTGTTGCGAGGCCAGCCTTTATGAAACGCATCTCGCCTTCAGATCAAACTTTTATCGATTTCCCCTGCCCCGATTTGTTCGTATCTTTACATAAATCTGTGCTTGCCTTTGGCTTGAATTATGCACTCGTATGTTTTTCACCCTTGTCCGTTTTCATTTGCACCTTGGGAAGCACTTTGTATATAGATTTACTTCCCTTCCCGCTGACAGTCGAGGCCAACTTTACTGAAATAAATGCAGAGACGGGAGAGGTGCGCAGTCATGCCGCTGCTGTTCGGTAACAGAAATCGGAGTCCCGTCTTACTTTGGTGAAGGTCAGCGGGGTCAGGTGTTCCGTTTCTTTGCTTTTCCTGCTGTCAGGGAGTCGGCACACAACAGACAGCTTGTCACACGGAAGCTCGCTCCCATGATGCCCCTGTGCTTCTTTTTTTGCTCCTTGCCCCCCCCCCCCCTCCACACGCATCCTCAATCACAAACCCCCCCCCCCTTTATCTTTGAGTGCTACTTGAGTCATGACTACACCTGGGACCCCCTCGCCTCGCTGTCATTGGATCAGCTGCCAACTCCAACCTTATATCCCCCCCCGTCTTTTGTTCCATGCCCACATATTAACTCTGAACTGTCTGGAGAACAGAAAAGGAGTTGAGGCAGCAACACAAAAAAAGAAAATAGATCAAGGTCCCTGGAAAGCTGAAGAAATATTAAAAAAAATTAATAATAATAATGATAATAAAAGAAGATGTCTCTAAATGTTTCTTATGCAACAATTTCTAGCCCTCTCACACATTTCTTCTGAAGGCGACACTCCTCGGCACACAGAAGTGGGTATTCTTGTTTGGAAACAATAGCAGGCGTGCTTCTGAGGCAACTGTTAAGCTATTGCAAAGCAGATGCTTTTTTTTCCTCTCGCCAATCAATTTAACACCTACACCTCCCCTCTCCTCCTTCATGCTGGCTTTGGCTCATCAGTTTTAAATGGCACAAGGCATTCTTGCATTGTTCTTTCGACTTACTCAGGGACAAGAAGCGTCTCCGCCGAAGCAACAGCCCCATCAAGACTTCGTCAGCGATCGGTTGGGTCAGCACAGACACGAAATATAAAGCACTGCGGGGAAACGCATTACAGAAATCGTTGCGGTGTGTGAAGACTGCTTCCTTACACTTCTGTGGAGGCAATTATATTTCTGAGAGTCTGTAAAAACAGGATGAAGATTTGAAAGAAAAAAAAATAATAATTCTCTTCCCCTTCTGAATCTTGTGCTCGACAGAATTGCAAAGGAAAAAAAAGCCATCTGTGTCTGACTCTTATCCCTGGCTTCTCCAGAGCCTGGATGAGCCTGAGCCAGCAAATGTCAGTCGGATAAAGACCAAGCCTGACAGACAGACACAGGAGTTTTGTCATTCCGTGTGTCATCCCTTTGCTAGCAAGCCCAATCTTTGCCGGCCTCAAAGGTCCTGAGATGATGGGGGAAAGAAACATTCTCAGGGTGAACGTCAGGTTGTGTAACTCCTCCAAGTGCCACAATAGCTGAAAACACTGAGGATGTGCACTATTCTGGTGCCCCCGCGGCCTTTTGAGAGCTTTCATTATTGTCTTATGTGCTGCGCGGCGGGGTCACCATGGAAACACAAAGCACATCAACAATCCTTCCCCCCCACCCGCGAAGGATATGAGGTTCTTCAACGAGACGCTCTTCCAGGAGCCAGTGGTCCATCTCGGGTCAGAGGATATTTGATGTGACGTGATATTTAGAGGAAAATACTGAGTTGGGCAGTTTATCTGAGAACAAACGCAGTTAAGGTTTTATTATCTACAGGATACGTGATGCTTTGGACAGAAAACATCAACAGAGAGCTGGTAAGTCTACCACAGGGGCTGCAGCACGATTCAACACAACCTGTTATTTACTGTAAGTGGAAATATATTGTGATTATGTAATCATTTCATGCTGTTGTCTGAGCCGAATATAATTAAAACCTTTACAAAAATGAGAAGAGAAAGTAGGCGAAAGAAAGGAATACAGTTTATCAGATTGAATTTCTGTTCAATCTGATTAGTTTTACATTGATTTTACATCAATTTGGAAATATTAATCAAAACTGAGGAAATTTTTTCAAAGGGAAATTCTGGTTTCTTAGTAGCTACTTTGTGTTTACCGTCAATGGTAGTTGGAGACAAGTGGTGGAAATGATTGTTGTGAACTGCACTTTTATCAGGATTACTGCTGGCACTAACAATAAACGGTACGTTGTCGTGAAACAG
Organism: Brachyistius frenatus; assembly: GCF_029030835.1. Classification (NCBI taxonomy): domain Eukaryota; kingdom Metazoa; phylum Chordata; class Actinopteri; family Embiotocidae; genus Brachyistius; species Brachyistius frenatus. Next base: position 96,508 of record NW_027210944.1, read on the forward strand.
TTGTATTTCCTGAATCCATGAGTTACTATGATCCACATACATGATGAGAGCAAGACCTTGATTAAACATTCATACCTGGCACAATCTACCACTGGCGTTTTCTCTGCAACAGCCATTAAATTAATTTACATTGTGTACTTACAGCATCACTTCATAAAGTAATATCTTTTTTTTAATACTGATATTTTCAGTAGGGGTTTGCAATTCCTGCGGTGAATTGAAATTGCCTACCTGCAGACGCACCAGCAGCATTATTGTCTGTCATTTTATACGAGGCTTACTGTTTACTAGAAGTTACTCCTAATGCAAAAACCAATATTTTACTTTACACAAATACTTTAAGTGGCAAAACTAGTCAACGACTATAATTGGCGACGGGCTGCGCACCTCCAGCTACGCTTACGGAGCTCTCCTGTGTTTCAACACCTCGGCTTAAATACTGGATCCTGAAGGAGACTTTTTTTTTTCCAAACCAATTTCATAAAATCCATTTTAAGTAAAAAAGAAAATCACACTACAAACTACATGACGATTCTTCACGCAGTTTCCAGGGGGACGGTGTGTTGCAGGTTATTTTCCGTCACTACAATTTACAGTTACACATGCGGACTATGGGTGGACGCCACAATTTATAGATGTTCCCTAGACGCCTCACGTGCTAATAGTAGACGCTACTACTCAAGTTATGTTTTGGAAAATGAAAGTCTTGATACTGGATGGTATTTGAAGCAATTTGGTCCGGGCCATAAAAGTATGTAAGTTTGGTGCGTGGACTTCCTGCTGTGAGGAGGGAAACTACTCGAGCTTTGCTCAGCATGAAATCTGAAAAGGATTTTCAAGGACTCCTTCGTTAGAAAAATAAATGAAGTTGTTTTGTCAAACTGTAAACAGATAAACCAGTTGCTCTTCTGTTGTATATCCGCCAACATACAGCAGCAAGTGTCTTTACATCAACCTCAAACCACAATCAACCAACTTTATGTCCCCAAAACCAGCTATAGTTTAAAAAAAAATCCATACACGCAAAATAAGCCGATTATCTATTTCCTGTCATGAGCATAATTTAAGGATAATCCCTCAAAAAAAAAAAAAAAATTCTGAAATGTTAGGGGGGGATATTTAGCGACTGCTCTCGCTGCTAAAACATTCTTTATGTTCTGGTGATGCAGTAAAAAGGTTCGCTGAACGTTCACCTGGCGTCGATCGTCCCGGAGGAAACGGATCGTCCGTTCTCTCTGGACGCTGCGTGCCCCCGTTTCTCCAGAGCAGCAGCTACACAGTTGCAACATCAATAGTATTTGTCAAGTGGTTAAAGCTGATGAGAATACAAATGATTGCCTTGAGCTCGCTTTAAGGCTGGTTCGTCAGTACAGCTTGTAAGAGAGTTTTTCGGCGATTAAGCAAAAGTGGTGCAAAAAAAAATAATTGGGGGGGAAGGGGGTTTGTAATTTAGTTAAAAACGACAACAAAACAGCAATTTTTCTGTAAATAAGAAGAACCAGATGACGGATAGATACAAACAGACAGATGGTCAGATAGGACAGCTCTCGATAGGAGACACCGCTGTCAAGACTCATTGGAGCGTCACTGAATGATGCCTCTTCACTTCGCTCCTTTCCCTCTCTTGCCTTTGACCTTCCCGGCTCCATTACCTGCGCCACCCGCGCGACCTTGAGCGCATCCAATCTCGGCAGTTACATAACAAAACGCGAGCGCGGAGAAGATTAAAGGTGCGGCGGCAGCGGGCAGGGCGAGAGATTGAGAAGCGTGTCAGGTGTGCAGCCTGAAACAAATGGAAGAAAGGGGAGGAGAAAATAAATTTTTTAAAAAATCAAATAAAAAAAAAAAGTATTTCTGCGGTCGCCACCTCCAATCATTCCTCCGAAGCCCCTCGCTGTCTTCCCGTCTCCGAAGAACATGACACGTTACAGCGGGTACGGTTTTCTCAACTTCAGCTCCACAAACCACGTATCGCTCCACCTCTGGTTTCAGCCCGTCATTACGCATTATATAACTTGAAAGCACTCCAGCTGGGAAGCGAAAACGTGACGCGAGTGTGATGGGAGGTGATGAATGGTACTGGGGGGAGAGAGGCGGGTGCAGACCAGCTCCCCCCCACCCCTCCTCTCTTCTTCTCCCCGCCCCCCCAAGCAGTCCAGCTGCAGCCTCGTACGCCCAGCAGGCTTTAAACACAAGACTATAATCTTGAAGGAATACAGAAGCAGAAATGACTTCGCTGTCCGCGTTTACTACTACGAGCACCAGACCTCCTTCCGACGTCGAACCTACCCAGACCATACGGGCTGAGCTGGCGGTTTTACCTTCACTACTACATAATCCACAAGCAAACACGATGGGAAACGGTAAGCTCGTGCACACGCTGTAAAGCAACATCGTGGCCTACATCCATACAGTCAGTTAAATAAGAGCGAATTCCTAAGTAGAGCTTAGGTCTGCAGACATTAAACTTCTGGGTTACGCTCAGTGACGCAAGAGCGCACGCTGCTCCCCAAAAACAAAATTCACAAAGTTAAATACAGATGGCAAAAACAACAAAAAGGCTCTTTTAGTCACATCCAGATCCAGAAAAATCTCCTCAGAACACACACATTTAATCCTAGAATCACTGCAAGCTTATGAAACCACCATACAAAGGCAGGAAAAAGGACATTCTTGGAGGCAGATGAGAATTTTCTGAACAGGAAGGATCGCTCCCCTTCTTTCTTTTTATTTATTTAGTTTTTTTTTTTTTTTTTTTGGAGAGAGTGAGGCAGGAAAACAGCACCAGAGGCCCAGCCCATGACAAAACAAAGAGATTAAATGACCTGTGAATGTGACTTTCCGTTTTTCCCCATCAGCTCGCGCTCAACTCAGAGGCCTGCTGCCCCCTTCTGGAAGCAGGCGAGACATCACCAAGCGAGCTGTACCGTGATGTCTGCCTGCCAGTTCCATGTTTGTCTTCATGTTTTCTTCGTATTTGAATTGACTAGATATGCAACAATTACAGTCACCATGATGTCCGGACCCTCAGATGTAATCACCTGCTGGCGTGGAGCATCACATGACAAGCCAAGAGCAGTTATACCCGTATATACGGCGCGCTTTCAAAGCCCCCCGCTGTGATTCAATATGGATCACGGTCTCTCTCACTTTCTCAGATATGTTGCACGTTCAGGAGAGTTATTTACTCGTGCCTTTGAGATCAAATATGGGAGAAATGTGCCATCCTGACGCACAATACAAAAACAGGACTATAAACATTTCGGGCCCCTTCTGAAGTGAGACTTCAGAGTTGGCAGGAGCCAAATGTCAACCAGCTCAAACAGATGGTGCGAAGAGCCGGGCGGGGAGGCTGACCTTGGTCGGTTAGCGACGCGGGGCGGGAGGGCAGCGCGAGGCGCGCCGTGTTTGTTTTGCGCGTATCAGCGGATGTTGGGAACATCGAGAGTCGCTGCTGCGATGGGAAGGTGAAGTCACGTCAGGCCTGTGTGCTTTGCAGGTGCTTTCGAGCTCAGTGGGACGCTGTTAACCCGCCTCACGACAGAAAGATGACACAACTGGGTCGGCGTCAGAGGTTTTACAAGGTAACTGTTTCATAAGTAGGATAGAATATAAAGCACTGCTGGTTATGGCTGTTTGTTATTATTCTCTTTTTCTTTTATTCAATGGATCCATCAAATGTGAAGTGTTTGGAGTCGCCTTGTTTCGTTTGAATGAGAAAGAGATTTTTATTTATATATATATATATATATATATATATATATATATATATATATATAAAATTACTCACACCTGACCTTATTGAGCTGCAGCTCATTTCTTTTTATTATCAGCAATTCATCTTTTTGGGGGGATTATTAATAAGTGGTTTATTGATTAAATGTCAGAAAATGGTGAAAAATGCCATCACAGTTTCCACGCTGATGTCTTTAACGATGGTTTCATCGACCTCAAGAGTCTAAGTATTCAATTTACAAAGATGTATCACAAAGAAAAGCTAATGAGCAAATTCTCAAATTAAAGAAGCTAAAACCACTTTGTTCTTGTATTTTGTTTGATAATACTTGAAATGCTTAAGCTATGAAAAAAATGCATCGATTGACAATCCAATTCTAAATGTACTTTTCAGCTCCAGTTTCAGTATTTGACTCAATTATGTTGAGTTAAAAAAGTTCACTCTTAATCAGTGGTGACCAAATAGAAATATTAACAAGTACAATCATGCCAAATGGGCCACCTATTTATCTACTAAAAAAGATCATGTAAAACATGCAAAAGCCTCAGAAAGGCTACCAAAAGGGAGATTATTGTGAGCAGCTCAATAGTAAGGTTAAAATAAGCAGTTGATTTATAGGGTTAGTTGTCATACTTTATATTTTACAGCACTATATGCAGGCATATAACCAGTCCGAGTGAAAAGACACTACAAAGCTCAACCCAGTTTCCTTTTCTAGCTCAGAAAAAGTTGAGTATTTAGTCTACTGATGCTATACCGTACAGGAAAGAAGCTACAGATGTCAAAGACTTCACTGTAATGAGATCTTTAAGGTTCTGGGTTGTTTTTTTTCCCCTCCGGTTTGTCCACGCACCACTACCTCCAAACTCCACCACAGCAGCTACACTGTCCTCTTTACTGCCTTGTTACCAACTAATGTCGGCTCCTCCACATAGGAACCCCGAGGGTATATGCCGACGTTATTAAGCAATAGTTCCATACCGACTAGTGAGCGGGTATGGGGGGGGGAATCCCAACCTTTCATGCACTCTTTCTCATCTACACACTTCAAAAGAAGTAAAAATGCCTCAACTTTTCTCTCCTTATCACCACCAAAGCTACACGAGCAGCAAAGGTTGACTTTTTTTTATTTAATCGGGGGATTTCTTTGGTACTCGTGTTCAAAAGAAAAAGAAAAACACGCTATATTCTCCGTCTCTCTGTTTCTGGTAGACTGAATACGGGGCTTTAAAAGGAGTAGCTGGATAAGTGAAATTCACCTCCGCACAAATGTCTATTGCGCGAGAGAAGGCAATTTCCTGTTGCTCTGCTCACAGGCACATTGCTGCAGTCCGAGCCTGGTCACACATGGCTGCTCTCGAGAATGTATTGTCCTACAGTTAGAGCCCGAAGAAAGGGCAGTTCTCTCTTTTCAAGGAGTTGCTAAGAGCTGATTTAGTGCAAATGTTTCGGCTTGAGTATTGAAATGATGTCTCTTCAGATCCATACTGCGTCTGACGCACTGAAAATGGAGACCACTCCACATCCATTTTTTGTTTTTTTTTGGACAGTGAGATGTTCTTCTTCCATACCTATGATTACCTTCTAAATGTGAGCGAGCCTCCATTAACAGTGGTTTCGACAGGAATGGAAGGCTATAACATAATGGTAGTATACCGAGGGAGGGCCACTTCAGGATATCTATTTTCCCTCCTGAGCACAGTGCCTCCTTTGATCATCAAATTGTTCTCCTGAAAATCCTCCATGTTCTTGAATTATCTGGGCCGCTGAAGTGGAAACTGAATTTTCTGTGGAGGCCAAAGCTTCTTAAGAGAAAGGCAAAAGAAGCGGGGAAACTAATAAAAAGATGTGAAAACGACACAAATTGAATAAGCGTGCTAAAAAGAAAGAAAAAAAAACCCCTATATGGCCATATTCCTGAGCGTGACAGAAGAAAACTTATGAAGGTCTTCAAACAATATGAGAAGAAACTCTCTTCCTTCCGTTCACACACACACACACACACACACACACACACAAAAGAAAACGGCGTGCAGACCGAGTGTTATTGTTTGCCCTCGATGGCTTCGCTATGTATTCATCAACCTGACAGGATTTACACGTACTTAGCACTGGCTGCACAGTAGCATAATGGCAGCATTAAAGTCAGTTATTAGCTAGAAATGCCAAGGAGGCAATAACAAAGAATTAATAGGCGATTATGGAGCAGAATCCTTCGTCTAAACCCCCTCCCCAATACCGCAGAATTAACTTCTTATACGGTGCAACTGTTGCTGCCCCTGGACCTTGATTAAGGGGCTAACATGGGGCCGCTTGTCAGTTCTAATGTAAATTGCCTGTTAACTACCGTCAATGGCACCCTGTTTAATTTGCCCAGCTTGATCACCGTTTGTTGTGGTTGCAGTTAAGTACACATTTTCATATTCATGCATATTCATGCCGATTCATCCCCTTCAGATGCAGCTGAATTCATTAGGAATGTCTCCTCTAAACTAGCCAGCAGAATATTTTTTTTTTTTTTTTTTTTTTTTAAAGCATCAGATTTTTTTTCATCCGTGAGTCTTTGCTGTTGGATACAGCTTTGAAGTTTTCCGGGACACACCAATCTGATTGAATCTGCCTATTGGTGTCTCTGATCAAAACAACTCGGTGGAATCAATTGGTGATTCCCAACAGCCACAATCTCCAAATCATTTTTCTAGTTAGATACTTTGCAGTGTCTACAATTAGTAAGGGAATGCAAAATACACGCCGTCACCCCTGGAATAGTGGAGGACATCCCCGTCGACGGGCAAACTCCATCTGTGAACCGTTTTGAGCACGTCTGTAAACACATTTTCAGCTTAGTAACAACCTACTCGCAAGCTGAACTTCTCCCACCGTGCAGTGGCAGAACCCAGCAGACAATTTGGTGTGTGTTTGTGTATGATTGTGCGTATCACAATAGCCATTTGCAGGGGAAAAAAGAAAACTGGGGGGAGAGGAAAAAAAAAAAATACGAAAAATAAATTGAGCTCAAGCCATTTTGTTTACAGCCAGAGATTTTGATATCTGCTGCCTGGTAAGGGGGAGGCTCAACAAGTTTAAAGTGAAACAGACAGCCGCATTCTCGCACAAAGCAGCTTGAGGGGAAAATCACTGTTGGGAAACTGCGCTCGTCCTGTTCAGAATTCAAATGAATGTGGAAGCAATCCGGTTGTACGAGTGGAGGAAATAGTGAGGCCAGGCATGCAGGCAGTCGACCGAGACAAGACACAAAAACATCACAGGGAAGACAGTGTGGATGTGAATCCAAAAAAAAAAATTTAAAAATGCACGGTTGGGCTACATTTCTAATATTTGATATTGATAAATAGATAACACAAGCATCTAGCTTGTATTCAGCCGTATGTGTGGACATCGGTGGTAGCGTGCGATCCTCAGCTTGTGATTTTGAGTCTTGCTTATATACACTGCCCTGATGCCACAAATACTCACAGGTGCACCGACTCGCAGTTGAAATTATTCCCCAATAAATGCACAATTAAATCCAGTTTGAGGAACAGCTGCTTAACACTAGAAGTCCCCGGTTGTTTCGGGAAACTACTTATCTCCTCTCAAAATGAAGCTATATTTATGGCTCATTGTTACCATGCTCATCTTTTTGAAAGCATTAATGAGCCTGCGGCTGAGTGCCGGAGGGAAGAAGGTAAGCCGAATAGTATCAAAAGATAGACTACTGCAGAGTTGGGAGACAACTGACAATAAGAAAATAAAAAAATAAAAAACAGCTTTGTCCTTTAAAGGATAAACTCCTCTGGCAGAATAATTGGCAAACACCAATTCAGCAGAATGTACAATAACTTGCTGGAGCTTTTGTGAGGGAAATTCCACATATGGTCAGGTGAAATTATGTAGACGCTATGGCTGCGACAATTTTGTTTTGTTGGTTGACTACAAGTGGCAACAAATGTGACGTCACCCATCGGTTTGTGAACTGAACTTTATTCTCCTGTGACTCAGTCGAGTCATCTACTACCAGTAAATAAACCGAGATGATTCTGTATTGTCACAACATTGGTCATTTACAGCTTTTCTATAAATTCTTAAAACAGAAATGAAAAATGTAAACAAACCAAAGATAACCTGTTTTTTGACCCCCCTATAAAAGAAAGAAAAAATTGCACATGGAGCTGATAAATTCTCTTCAAACCTGATGGTAACTCTCAAAAACCAAAGGCTCCTCGAAGCAACTGTGAAGGTAATTGATGCCTACAAAGCAGTAGGAGGCTATAAAAAGATATCAAAGGGCTTCCAGCTTGCAAATTCCACTGTTTGAAACTCCATTAAGAAATGGAAGTTACAGAAAGTTAAGAGACAACCAGGAAGACCAAGAAACTTTGCCAACAGATTACTAGAAGGGATGTGGATGAACACGAGTCCTTATGAATGTTTATGACTGTTGTCAAATCATAGGAGACATCAGAAGAAAATGTTACCTGTAGAACTGTAACATGAAGTACAAGTATAAGAACTACTTACCAGTGCTTCCTCCTCAGAGAGAATTCGCTCCTCATCGTGGACAAGCACCACTTTGGCTTTAACTTCATCAACTGTCAGACTGTGGGGAGGTAAAAAAAAAAAAAATTAATAAAAAGGTTATTTCTCCCAGCTTTTTGTTGAGTATGATGATTGGATTTCATCATGATGCACTGAAAATTTAAAAAAAAGTAGTTTCCACTGACATTGACACCAATGAACTGTTTACAAAAGTAGAGCAGCCGAGGGCCAGCAAGACATTATTATTTTTGATGGCTAAGGTTATGATTAGGTTTAGGTCAGGGTTAGGGTTAGACATTTAGTTGTGATGGTTAAGGTTAAGGGGCTGGGGGATGCATTACGTGAATGGAAAATTCCTACGGCGATAGTGAAACAAACATGTGTGTGTGTGTGTGTTGGAGGGGGGAGGGTTAAAATACTCTGGAGATTAAATTAATACTGCACTTTTTTGACCAAATCCGCATCATCTTAAAACCATTTTCTACTATTTTTTGACTATGATAAACGCCCCTACAGCCCGAACTGACTCTAAATCAAACTGCAAAATAAACTTCACTTGCAGTTCAGCTAATGCAAGACTAAGTTGAAATTAAAAATATTTCCCTTGCGGGTGAACAACTCTGTCCTTTAAGCCTATCTCACTCTGAGTGGCACCCAACATAATGTAGCACGCAGTACAATCAACAGCACACATCCCGCCTATTATCCTACAACGCTCGGATCCTTCTATTCACTCATTCTTCCCTGCTGGCGTCTTCCTTCCAGAGGTTCCACCTAAACTAGCACTACTGAGCTGAGATAATGACTGCATAGCCACGATCAATCCCAGGAGTTCATCAAAAGCGGAAGTGCAGGCAAACATACAAAGCGAATAGTGCGTTCCACTCTCAGAGGATCAATGCCCGGGGTAAGTGCTGGAGAAACCATTGTGAAGCAGCACAAACGCTGCAGAGCCATAGCTCGGAAAATCTGGCATGAAGAAAACTGCCTATTGCCCCCACCCCATCACTGAGGGCATTTGTACACATGTAGACCACTGCATCATAAGAGCAGGTGCTTTGCGATGCACACCCCTTGTAGGTTTCACTGAGAAAGACAGTAGTAGATATTAGGGGACTCACACACACACACTGATAAATCCTGACAGAGGGGAGGGGATAAAAAGTACAACCTGTTCATGGGCTTTTGGGAGGCTCTATCATGGTTCATTTCCTGAAGCAGTTGGTAGACTCTATTTATAGGCCAGCATACTGGTACCAGTTAATCCTGCACTGGGCTTGCCAACTGCCTGCCAGCTGGCACAGTGGGTTGCACTTGTGTGTGGTGCTCGGGAAGATTCCGGATGAAATAATGGTGAGGATGGGGAGACTAGAATCTACCTTAATAGCCCATGTGTGAGGGTGCTTTTTTTTTTTTTTTCCCGTAGTGCAAACTGATAGAAATAAACTTTTAGACTGAAACTTCTACTTCCTACCTCTGAATCACACTAAGATCCTTAAATATGGTGGTGATTGAAAGTTTGTGAACACTTTAGAATTTTCTTGTTTTCAGCATAAGATAAACAGAACCCAATTAAACAAATGAGATCAAAATATGATGTTTGGTCATTTATTTATTGAGGGAAATGATCCAATGTTTTGGAGAAACACTTTCAAGAGAAAGTGGGCCATGCAGTTATTCTCCCAAAGAATGATTAAAGAAGAATAAAGTTAACGTTTTGGAAAGGACAAGTCGAAGTCCTGACCTCAATCCGATAGAAAAGTTGTGGAAGGACCTGAACCAAGCAATTCATGTGAAGAAACCCACAAATGTCCAAGAATTGAAGCTCTTCTGTATGAAGGAACGGGCGAAAATTCTTCAGAACTGAACAGATTGTTATATTGTAATATTGTCTCAACAAAAAAAATAACCATGTTTTAGGTCACATTTATGCAGAAATACAGAAAACTGAAAAGGGTTCACAAACTTTGGAGCATCACTGTTAGATCTATGGCCTGAACCTGCTGCACAGTTTAAAGGAGCAGTGATATTCATAGAGTTAATATTTGTATGAAAATACAAACATAATGATAATCAGCAGCATCTTAGCTTCTGGCTAATGTGTTTATGTGTCATAAACGATTCAAAACTTTACATGAAAAAAATGGTAATTTTGGTTGTGAAGCAATTATTGGTGACTAAATGGACACAAAAATGAGATTAGTTCAGAGTATAAATGAGAGAACAATTATCTGTGAATCTGCATTAAAGATAATTAGCAATTCCAATCGTGTGGATTAAAGAATGGGGTAACATTCTGCAAAGTGTCATTAGGGACAAAGCCAAGAGCTTCTTTTTTTTTTTTTTTTTTTGTACAAGATAAAGAGTCTGCGGTTGGTGTGCATGCTAAACCGGGTCAAAGTCAGCAAATTGCCCGGCATTGTGCAAGCATCAGGTATACCGGTGACTTTCGACTTTGCATTTATCATAACTCGACTAAATCGAGCTTGACACTTGGGCATGTGCTTACAGGGGGAAAAAATGGTGATGTTGCATACATACACAAAAGCTTCCACCTCCTGTTTTATTCAAATGGGCATCAATATATGTCCAGCATCGAGATAGCCAGCTCACCAAATCTACCGACAGACAAACGGAGACAATGGGTGGATGGAAATAAAGCGGCACTTGCAGATATTTCAGCTTAGTAATGTCTTTGTTTAAGCTCAGCTCGTGGACATGCATTGTTTCGGATGGAGGGGATGGATGGAGGTGGAGCTGGGGAGGGAAGACATGGAGGTGGGGGGTGGGTTGGGGGGTGGGGGCTGAATAATGGTACACATCCAATCACAGGAATGCATAAGTGGGCATATACGCCACTGTGGAAAATCGCTGCACAAGCACTTCGTCCTCGATGCGGCCATATGTTTTATAGCGCTTTCAGTTTACTGTGCCCGGCCCCAGCTTCCTGTCCGGGAGAATATGCCCAGCTAGCTTAAGCAGTATTGATTTTGTTTTTCAAGCATGTTGCGGGGAAGCGAGGAATGCGAGGCTGTAGACAAAAAGCATGAAGGGCTGAAGGTTCGCCGGTTATCTCGCACTCTGTTTTTCTGCAAGCCACCGGGGAAAATTTACATATCTTGCCCGAAAGCAAAATGGATGCCATTCTCTTTAAAGCTGACCGACGTTAAACAATGATCATGACAGCGAAGTTAGTCAGCTCGGGTGGCGGAGGGGAAGCTGGGAGGCAGGGAAAATGGGGTGGGGGGGCAACAAGTGAGCCCGCTGAGACTTGAAGATTGAACAATGCAAATAAGGCAATGAATTACTTTTCGAAGTTTGCTGGTGGAATAAATAGGCACGGCAGCTCCGTGCGACGAGATGTGTGCACTCGACTCAGACTGATGATGCTTCACTGCATCAGAAGTTAAGGTGGAACTAATGAGTGTAGTCCATATTCATATTCCTTTCAATTAGGTAATCACCAAACACCTATTTATTCTGTAGCACGAGCAATTTAAGATGGAATAAATGTGACAAACTCTGTTTAAATGCGGTGTCGTGGCTCTTCTTTCCCCGACTCATCGTTCTTGTTTCACTTTGCTGCATTAGCAGATTTATTTGATTTTTGTAGACTTTGAAAATTCAAAGCGAGTTGATGCAAGTTTGTGGTCCATTATATTTCCTAAAACACCCCTTAACCACAGCGACAGATGTGACAGTGAGTCCTTAAGGTGTTACATAAAGCTTTTTTTTGGTTGTTTTCACTACTTTATGTAACTGCTGCTGGCTAGTAAATTAATCACAGGAGTTTGCCACTGAAATAACTCGGAAAGAACAGTGTTTAAGGGCAGCAGATCATTTGCTTTGAAAGGTAGCGCTGAAATATGAAGGTAGATTTTCACACTCCCCGGTATTCATTGCCCACTGCGGTACATTTTTAAAAAGGGCACAGCAGAAGAAGAAAAGACTAAACTGGGAGGAAATACGCTTGAAGAATTTCTTTAGTATTGGATTTCATAGCAATCTAAATAATGTGACAAAAGCCTTTTCACCCTGGCAAGAGCAGAATCCTACGGGGGAAACCGTTTCAGTATAAAAATCTGTGGTAGCCTTAAAAAAAAATTAAAAAAAAACTGAATCGACAGATGCCCATTATGTAAAAACCTTTGCAACGTAACCAAACTATTTATACACCATATTTCTAGTTTTATTCTTATTCTAAGGCTGATTCAGCAGAGTGTCATCATTTCTGGAGTCATTGAAATGCACAGAGCTGAACATGAAGGCAAAAAGTGGATCGTAAAGGTTGTCATTTGAATAAATAATCAGTGTCATTTACCTGCCGTCTTTATCGCTGTCCAGGAACTGGAAAACGCTGGTTGCTGTTCTGTTCTGATGTCTGAGACCTAAAAATAAATACATAAATTTAAAAAAAAAAAGTCATACCTGTGTTACTGCAAATTTGTTTAAGTAGAAACCACTTTAGGTGTTTATGTTATGAGCACAATGAGTCATGATAACAAAAGGCAGGTAAAAATGTTTTAATTTTTTTATTACAAAACAATGTAGGAGTTTCTTTTGAGTCACCAATCACTGCGATAAACATTAATCCAATCGGATGCAAAGTGAGAGGCAGGAAGAGAGAGAAGGACAGAGCTGGAGCTGGATTTAAAAAATATGGGGAGTGGAAGGAGGAGGGGGTAGTGGGTAAGGGAGTGGGGGGGGAGGGGGGCAATCAGGCAATGAGTCAGTCACGCTGTGCAAGAACATTTGGTTTCCCTGTAGGAAAAAAAAAAAAAAAAAAAAAAAAAAAAGAAGCATGTCACAGTCCAGAATGCAATCAGAAGGCTTTGTGCTGTAACGGCTGCTATGACAGTGATTTCCCTCTTCTCCATTCATATTCGCCAGCAGATGAAAAGGAGACGCAGAAACTTCCTCACCCACCCCACCCCCTTTTTCCTTTTTTTTTCTCCCCAGCGAGCATGTGACCCCAGCTGATTCAGTTTGTGAATCGCATTCACTGGGAGTGGGAGGCGAGAGGAAGTTGTCTTTATGTTGGGCGCCGAGCGTCTCCCACATCATCAGCAGAAGAGAGAACGTAAAGGGGCAAGCTGATTGGCCCCGAAGTCAGGGGAAAAGTACTTTACATAATGCTAATTGCACATCCGCCGCAATTACCTTTCCGTACTAATTACAGAAAAGCTAATTGTCAAATTAGCATTTTTTTTTTTTTTTTTTTTAATGTTTTTTGGGGGGTTTTTTTTACACCGAGTGTACAGTAAAGCGGCTGCGTGGAGTGCGAGCTGTAGGGGTGTTTAAAAAAAATAAAAATAAAAAATAATAAAAAATAATCGCGCCTCTTTTTTCATAAATCCAGCTTTGCGTTGAGGATTAGAAGTTTTAAAAGATGAGAGAGATTGAGCAGCACGTCCCGACACCCACAACCTGACTGGGAAGCGGAGATTCCTCAACCCCCGTTGTTGACTCTACTCAAGCGCAGGTAGAAAAACAAACACCATTTGCCGATATTCTGCTGGAATACACGCAGCATCTGTCGCATCAGTGGGCCTATTCTTTCGTTTGAACGTGCGCTCTATTCCCAACCTCATGCTTGACATTCTCAACCCGTCCTCTGGTCGCCCTGTCTCGCAAAAAAAAAAAAAGAGGAGGAAGAGAAATGGTCTGATCCCTCCCCTCTACTACAGAGCTGGAGCTATGAAAAACTGCCATAAGGAGGAGGAGAGGTAGAGGAGGGGAGGAGAAGGAAGGAGAAAGATGGAGTGGGTGCAGTGTGGGGGGGGGGTGATGTGGTAAAAGGTAAAAGGAAGAGTGGGGAGGAATGAGGAAAATAAAGGGAGAAGAGAGTGGGAGGGTTGGGGGAAAAAAAAAAAAAAAGAAGACGACGACGAGAAGGAGGTTGGAGACATTGGCTCTTTAGGCCGATGGCACGTATAGGGGGCTATGTTTACTAATGGACACCATCAGTCATCCACCCATGTTGCCCTGGTGATATCGCAGCACACTCGTAAAATAAGAGAGGCACAAAGAGAACTGAGGAAATGGAACATGTCAGCGGGAGGCTGCAGATCTACGCCGAGCCTACCGAACACGCTATCCACACAGAGCTCTCTGTTATTGTAGGCTGAGAAAATACCAATTTTGCCGCCTTTTGTACACCACAAGCAATATTTCCAGGAAGGAAATTACCTCTTTCCGTGGGGGGGTACTTTGAAATGGAAATAGACCAAAAGGCTGCAGGTGTTACGTTGAACTTTTACTTCGCCGAGACGAACAGACGGTGTAAATACGGAGATAGAGGCGGAAAATAAGGATTTTTTTATTTTTATTTTTATTTTACCTAAAAGCTGCGGTTTAATGGCGACAGTTTGCAGCAGTACAATGACTCAGACGTTCGGCGTCGCAGTTAGGAACGCTGGCAGCACAATCAGACCGCTGCGGTGCACAAAATCAATAAGTTACCAATTTAAGTTTATTTATCAATTCATAAGGGTTGTGGTCACAGTTTCTTCTCAGGGTCGTCACATGGCAGGAAGTCCTTTTCCAGGACAGTTTTTAAAATCAACCTGCAGCTGATATGACCGAATTGTTCTGCTCGGTTAAGATTCAACGCCGAAACTACAAGCTGCTACGAATAATGCAAATTAACAAATCAATATCGACGTGATGATTAGATGGCTCAGGAGTAAAAAGGCATCAACCACAAACTACAACGTTCCCGTAACTCTGTTGACCTTCGTTGACTTTTGTCTCCACTATCTGTTTTTGGGAAAACACCATTTAAAAATACTACATGTCTTAATTATGTATATTTTCATCATATTCTGGAAGAAATAGTCAAAAATGTACTTCTGACATCAGATCATCTTAAAAACATTCTTTAAAAAAAAAAAAAAAAAATAGTCCTTGATTCTACTGCAGGGGGGAAGTTATCAAAACAGTAAGTAGATGAAATGTTAGTCACTCGGTCTGCAACGTCTCTGGCAGCTCGGGGGAACCGCTGAAATCCTCAGAGGCAGCCGGCAGGACAAATATACTGCGTCTGCAGCGATTAGTACATGTTCCTGGAAGTCCATACATGCTTTATACACGGGGTCCACGTGCACATGTACTGCACATACACAGGAATCGCATGTTCCAAACCAGATATTAATCTTAATAAGCGTCGGCTCGCAATCTGAACGCAATCAGCCCCGGAGAGATGGCGACGTGGAAGGACACTGCAGTTCAAGCAAAACTGGACATGTCGCTCATCAGTTTTTGCAAAATTTGATGACAACATTTACATATAATGAAACAAACTTGACTCGCTCCACTCCACTGCAGCGGCAAGTGTTCTCGTTATCGACATTTTTTTTTTTGCCGCATTACAATCTCAATATGCCGAGTTCAATGGACTTTCGGCAGATGTCTTCACAATATTGCGCAACACCTTAGTTTACTTAGCAGGTGTATAAATGCCCGGGGTCAGAAAACGGCACACCGAGATGCAGCTGATGCTACACCAGTCGTGAACGTAGACCGGTCCTCATAATGTTATAGTTTGAACGTCTGTTCCTCGAGGCCTCAATTTGACAATCAATCACGCAACAAGATCTTTTTCTGGTTTTGATGATGGTTAATGAGGTCATACTTGACATTTGTCTGAATGACAACACACCTGTACCTCTGCTGGAGAAGTGTATGATTAAACACTCAACATAATACGGATATGATGTATGTCTTAATCATTCTGCGCGACTGTATTTTACAAAAACAGACATGAGGATTTAAACGGGAAACGTAAAAATGAGACCCGCAGCAGTTAGTGAATGAATTAATCAGTCAAATACAAAACAATGTGCAACTTTTTTGGAAAACAATGAATCATTTTTAGTTAAATAATCAAAATATTCTGTGGTTCCAGCTTCTCAGATGTGAGGATTTGATGCTTTTCATTGACGCATCCGATTCTAAACGGAGTAGATTTAGTTTTTATACGATGGATTAAACAAAACAGGCCACCTGAAGATGTAACCTCGGACGGTCAGCTAGTGTTTTTTTTTTTTTACCATTTTCTGACGTCTAATTAAAAAAAAGGAAGGAATCAAGGATAAAAAATCTTCAAATGAATCCAAAAAAATGAGGTGATGTTTGAAGTATTTAGAGCTGAAATTCTCCACAATAACTTGGCAGACCATGAACTGTGTCCATATTCAACATAACCGTGTCGGGTTTTGATATCCTGCCGCCTGTCTGTTCGTATAAATTCTACATTTAAAAAGAGCTGGGGAAAAAAAACAACATGAAGACGTTTTATTATTTAAATTTCCAGTTAGGTTGTCCATGTTTCAAATGTGGAACGATGACTGACTGACTGACTGCTGCCGTACGCTTAATTCATGCTAAAGGCTGCACATGAGGTGGTTTACAAGACGGTCCGCCAGCGAAGAAATCAGGTCAGCCGGCGGATTACCGATGAACTTGAGGAAATCCCCTCAAACTGTGGGTGAACTCTGGGACTGCGTCTAGCTTTGCATATTGGGACGTACCACCCGGGTCTGGACGACGGGGCTAACATCAAACAAACATCATTAAAAAGAGGGAAGAGACCCGAAAGCTTCTCACGGACGGCATTGAGAGGGAATTCTTTTTTCCAGAAAAAAAAAAAAAAAAACGAGCACATGTGATCGGCGTCCTTCCTCATTAGCGGTGGGAAAAACAAAGTCTCTGTTAATCAGTGAGGATTTACTGCCGATTTCCCAACATGCTTTGCAACATGCGGAAAACAGTGCTCGGCTAATAAAAGAACTCGGCGCCGCTTAATCGTGCGTTTCTAGTCACGCGCGTTATGTTGTTGTATTTTAAAAAGATAAAACGTATATTGATTGAACGGATTGGATTGATGATGGAGTGACTTGTATTTCCTCGACACGTCATCTGACCATTTAAAAAGAGGGAGATGTAAACATAGCACTTGTTTTTTATCCAGTGAATTCATGCACCCCCTGATTCTCCATATCGAGTTTTTTTTTTTTTTTCCCCCGCTGCACCGCACACACATTTTGCCACATGAAAACTCATTTTCTTCGAGGCTACAAATAACCCGGCCCTTTAAAAACTTCTCAATAACTGTGCGTGAAGCCCCGGAGACGTGTGTGAGCGACAGGCGCCGTAAACGGAGAGACTGTTAAGTTCTACTTTGCAGGCTCAGCTGGTTGTTCGTCTGGCTTTTCATTCCTATTTTGACACCGGCTATTGACAGCTCATGAAGGAGAAGACAAGACATTCTCTGGCTTTGTTGTGATGTTCCTATATTTAATTGATGCAACTCAATATTTGTCCCCATGGGCACGCTGCAGTTTAAGGGTCTTTTAAGGCAATTGTCTGAGTTTTTTTTTTTTTTTTTTATTTAATGTGCTTCACTGCCAGAGCGTATTTTTGTAAGTTGGGAGACTTGTGTGTGTGTGTGTGTGTGTGTGTGTGTGTGTGTGTGTGTGTGTGTGTGTGTGTGTGTGTGTGTGTGTGTGTGTGTGTGACACGGGGTGAAAAGAGCTCTAAGGGAAGTTAAGGCTTCTTAATTATTGGTTTTCTAGTATGACATTCATGATGACGACAAAATTATATGATGTTAGAGAGTTATGATGACATGGAGGAAACTGTGGCCATTAACTTAATGGTGTTTTGCGAGTTTGGGGTTCTGTGGAGACTCAAGAAGCATTTAAGAGATGTAATTTAAAATCTAATAAGAAACCATCGTGCAGGTTAATGAAGTTCTGTTACATTCGTGCTCTGGCGACACGAGTTCATACAATGCTGACTGCCAGGTAAATCTCTCTGTATGCTCAGTTGATGAAACAATTCAATCGTGCATTTCAAGAAATTAGTCGACCATTTGCTGCATGATTATGATGTCAATTTAGTTATTATTATAATATAGTTTTTGGGGCATCAGAAAATACTTTTTTTTTTAAAAACTGTCATAATGAACTTTTACACTATAACTTTTTACAAACGTACGCACGAAAACAAGTTGCTTTTTAACGACAAAGCCAACAGCTGTACACAACAGCCACAGCAGTAGCTGCAGCTAAAGCCGTGGCTACTGCTGAGCCGACATCATGAGCTCGATCACAGTGTTTCTGGAATTACAAAAGACAAAAGTTCCACTCTTTGGGTTTAAAAACATACAAGCTGTCTTGAATGTGGCTGCGATGGAAATGGCTCAAATGTAAATGTAACAAGCAAATCTTACTGGTAATATGAACATCATTTTAAACTGTATTTGAAGTAATCCCAAGTTGTTGAAAAGAACTTCTGACAACAACAACAAAAAACATGGTTTCAAAAACGGACTCGGGGGGGCCATGAATCAACTAAATCATATCACAAATTCTGTCGAATATAAACGTTACAGATTGGGGAAACTACTTCCGAGATGAATGCTTGAAAAGTCTCTGCTTCACTGTGCGAATTTTCAACTCCAGGAATGGAACCAAAATGTGCATGAAAAGCTGAATCAACTTGCCATCTGAAATAATAACGGTAAGGGCTCGTCGGGAAGCTGTAAAGTGCTTGCTGAATTATACAGTTGGCAGATTAATGCTTATCCACCCAAATTCAAGCATTAATCAACATGTAATGTCACCGACTGCAGGCAGGAAAAAAAAAAAAGGATTGATAAGCAGCTTTTAAACCACTGAAACTTCCCCTCAACTTCTAAGCACCACACACACACACTATCATTAGAGTTGCATAATAAAACCCTGGATGGATAGCCAACATGGACAAGACATGCCAACGCGGGCATGGAAATAAAAATTGATGGTTGTCACGCCCTGAAGATGAGCAGTAATGGAAGTAAAGGATGACAGGAGCGTGTGTGGGGCGTGTGGGGGGAGGGGAGGGCAGCGACAACCAGCAAAGGTCAGCTCGCACGGCGGGAAGCATGATGGATGCATGCTCAGAGGAAGCGCCAAAGTCAAATGACCTTTATTGCAAGCAAAACTTTTACTTGAGGGCCAGTTTGACACTAGAAAGACAATCAATTGCCAAAACTCCTCGACATCACTTCGAAAAAAAAATCCTGACAAAGTACTGATATCAGGCAAATCACATTATTCTTAAACGTGTCGTTTGATATAGTGACAACAGAATGCGAGTTTAAGAGTTTGAGTTTGCGTCACACTTACACTCACACTGCGCTACAATCTAAAGAAATCTCTAACTTTGAGCTAATTGAACCCAGACCATCTGTACGCCCCGCCATCCCGACACACACTTAATGACTCCAAATCCTCCTGCTGAAAAATGATTGAGCCCGTTTCCCATCCGGCCTCACAACTTTCTGTACATCCACACACGCAAGCCTGAGCGTCACTTAAATGCCGAGCCAGCTTGTGCTCGGAGCGATAAGGGAATTTTCCTGTGAGTCATAAGCAACTTCTCTCTGAAGGTTTGAGGAACATAAAAGGAGAGCTGAGGGAACGCAATGTGCTGCTGATCAGCAATCCTCTCCGAGTCAGTTTATTTCAACGGCGCAGGCGTCTGTATTTAACCCTTCCGGCTCTTTCTGACGTCCTGCCATTTGTCATCCTGACCATCTGACCCGAGGTTCGCGTGCCAATTTACTTTTGTTCGACGCAAGGCTGAAATGAAATGGAAGCTGCCCTGTAGCCGGAACAACGGCCTACCTATATCTGCAAACTGGAGCAACTCTGTGAAATGAACAAATGCCTTCAGATGGACTCAAACCAAATCATGGGCGGGTTAAAAAAGTGCCGCGACCCTTACCTCTGTCCTCTGCCTCCAGCGCCTTTAACATTTGCTCTTTGACTCGATCGGCCTCGTGTTTCCTCCTTCTGTGTTCCTCTAATTTGATCTGGAGGTCTTCGGCGACCTGATGAAGCTCTCTGAGCTGAGCCTGAAGGGAGACAATACGAGGACAAACACAGGATGAGCCCAACATGCAAAACATGTTTCTACCAACCAGTTAGTTATACGCTGCTCAAAAAAATAAAGGGAACACTTAAACAACACAACGTAACTCCAAGTCAATCACACTTCTGGGAAATCAACCTGTCCAGTTAGGAAGCAACACTGATTGTGGATCAGTTTCACCTGCTGTTGTGCAAATGGGAACAGACAACAGGTGGAAATGAGAGGCAATTATCAAGACAACCCCTGTAAAGGAACGGTTCTGCAGGTGGTGCCCTCACCACTAGAGGTAGCATGAGGCGGTGTCTACAACCCACAGAAGTTGCTCCGGTAATGCAGCTCATCCAGGATGGCACATCAATGCACACTGTGGTAAGAAGGTTTGCTGTGTCTGTCAGCACAGTGTCAAGAGCACGGAGGACATACCGGGAGACAGGCCACGTCTCCACCAGGAGACGTGGAGGGGGCCGTAGGAGGACAACAACCCAGCAGCGGGACCGCTATCTGCTCCTTTGTGCAAAGAGGAACAGGAGGAGCACTGCCAGAGCCCTACAAAATGACCTTGGCGGTGGGTCAGCGATGGTCTGGGGAGGCATTTCTTCAGCCCTCCGTGTGCTAGCCAGAGGTACCCTGACTGCCATTAGGTCCCGGGATGAGATCCTCAGACCCATTGCAAGACCATATGCTGGTGCAGTGGGCCCTGGGTTCCTTCTGATGCAGGACAATGCTAGGCCTCATGCGTCAGCAGTTCCTGCATGATGAAGGCATCGATGCTACGGACCGGCCTGCCCGTTCCCCAGACCTGAATCCAATCCAGCACATCTGGGACATCGTGTCTCGTTCCATCCAGACTGTCCAGGAGTCGACTGGTGCTTTGATCCAGGTCTGGGAGGAGATCCCTCAGGAGAACATCCGTGGTCTCATCAGGAGCATGCCCAGGTGTTGTAGGGAGTGCATACAGGCACGTGGAGGCCACACACACTACTGAGACTCATTTTGACTTGTCTTGAAGAATTTCCACAGAAGTTGGATCAGCCTGTGATCTGATTTTTCCACTCATATTTTGAGTATGATTCTGAATCCAGACCTCCATGGGATAATGATTTTGATTTCCATTGATCATTCTTATGTTATTTTGTTCTCAACACATTCAACTATGTAATGAATAAAGATTTTCAACTGGAATATTTCATACATTGAGAGCTAGGATGTGTTAAGTGTTCCCTTATATTTTTTTGGAGCAGTGTAGTTAATATGACCTGTTCTACAGTAGTTTCTAGTGCAGGTGAGTACAAACACTGCCAAACTTTCCTGATATTTTCTCTCCTGATGTTTTCTTTTCTGATATTTTCCTTCGTTTGAGGCACAACAGAAAACACAATCTTAAATATGTATTCGGTTCTACGTCTGAAAAATTGACAAAAGCCATTGTGGATGAACTCTGCTTTAATCCCACTACCGCTGCACCTTTTCCATCACTCTAGCTCTGAACTCATTATTTAAATCTTGGCACCATTTCGAAAACTGCTGCTTTCTTTTTAAGTAACACGCGCGCTGCACTGACCAAACACCATGTACTGTGTAATGACATCAGGTTTGCATATCAGTGTTTCAGGTTTCAATGATTTTGCAACTTACCACTGTGTTGCATCACCTCTTCTTTTAACAACACTCTGTAAATGTTTTGGAACTGTGGAGACCAGTTGCTGGAGTTTTGAAAGTGAAATGTTGTCCCATTCTTGCCTGGTATAGGATTTCAGCTTTTCAGGGTTATTTTTTTGTCCAAAGAGAGGATATATTTTTTTTTATTAAACAAGCAAATTTCTCAGTTTCAACATTTGCTATTTTGTCCCCGTTTTCTTTTCCATTAAATGTGGGTTTACGTGATTCGCAAATCATCGCTTTCTGTCTTTATTTACATTTTGCACGTAGTCACAACTTTTTTGGGGGAAACGAGGTTATAAAAACACTGCTCGAGTCCAACCACACAGAGCAGGAGGTGCATGATGTTCATGTTAATCATTGTATTACTTTCTGCACAGTCATGATTACACATTTCTTACTAGAGACACACAACATGGAAATCATAATTTACACACCACCTCAAAAGCATGGACAGAAAGTTGGACCTGAGTTTTTAGGGTTTCTTCACTTTCTTCACGCATCAGTATGTCTACCTCTCGACCAGAACCAGCCTGGGAATTTACAAAACTCGTACGACAGCAGTCGGATCGGCACAATAGACTATTTAAATCCGTTGCATCGGGAGGTGTTGCTGCCACACCAAAAATGACAGCTTTTGACAACCAAGCGTAACCTATCATCACTCTCTGTAATGGACCAATTAATATGAAAAAGCAGCATCTCCTTGTTTACGTGTGTGTGTGTGTGTGTGTGTGTGTGTGTGTGTGTGTGTGTGTGTGTGTGTGTGTGTGTGTGTGTGTGTGTGTGTGTGTCAATTCTGCCTCCCAAATCTCTCCTCAGAGACTCTCATAATGCAGTGATGGATCCTGTGTGGTGCAGCAAGGGATGACTACCTTTCTAGGCCACGCTGTTTGCTCAGCCACCTTCGGTTTGCAGCAGTGATTTATGGGCTCCATTATGAGCGTACAAGAAAATATTTACTGGTGAATAACACAACATGCGAAAAGTTATTCCTGTGTGTAAGTATTAAACAGCAAAAACTAATGTGGACAGTATCAGCGCATGAAGCCGAATTAAAATGTCTATACATTTTTGTTTGTGACTGAGACTTCTCAAGTTCCTCTCTTGGAAAGCTGTAGCGCCATTTAGACCTGAAACAAGATTCAGCATTTTAGGTAAAGAAAAGGTAGAGGAAAAACTATACTTTAAAAGTCAGGGACCAGCAAACGCTGCACATCATTTCCTGCTTTAAGATGTACTCTCAAGGGTGGGTCAATAAACAGAAAGATAATCACAATCCTCCTGAAAGAGGATTTTATTGAATACCAATCTGCATTCAATTAACAAGCTGCACTGCCATGCTACCCTCAGCTTTCTTTGTGTAAAGGATTCTAATTTGATTAAAAAAAAAAAAAAAAAACTTTTCTTGCGAGCTGCTTCTTTAACAGCAGATTTTTTTTTTTTTTCCTTAACCCTCGAACCGGAGGAGGAGTTCACTTTTGAGGCACTGTGAAAGGTTCCCGATACGAGGCGACCCTGCCATATCAACAGAGAAACACCGAGAGGAGAGGATCACAAAGTGCGGCAGGGCTCGGAGGGCCGGGTGACACTTCAGCCTCGATCTGCCAATCAGCCGCCAGAGAAAAGAACATGAACACACAAAAAAAAAAAAAAAAAGAAAGAAAGCAGAACAAAAGGGAAGAGTGCCGGGTAAAAGCCCAGAAACCATCAGCTGGCAAATCAGACGTGTGTGTGTGTGTGTGTGTGTGTGTGTGTGTGTGTGTGTGTGTGTGTGTGTGTGTGTGTGTGTGTGTGTGTGTGTGTGTGTGTGTGTGTGTGTGTGTGTGTGTGTGTGTGGCCTTCAGTCAAATCTCTGTTGTCAAATAAGTGCTATCTTTTTTTAACTGCACATGTTTTAAACAAACCTGACGATCCTGAAATGCTTTTTTTTTTTTTTTTTCCTTGTAGCACAAACGGAGCTGCAAAGTGCTTCAAAATACCTTGAAATTAAGTGATTTCTCTCATAATCAATGCACAAAGTAACACAAAGGTTGAGGGCAGCCCCGAGAAAATCAAGAGGATGTTAAAATGTGCAGCAGCAGCAACGAGTCCTTCACAATCCGAACTACATATTTAAAAATGACCGTAACCGACATGTCTTACAGCACTCGGGTCTTAATAAATCTGCAGTTTTCAAATGCTAATACAGAAAAAAAAATGAAATTGTCGACCTCAACTTGTGGTTGGACGGTAACTTGTAGCTCCTAAAGCACAACACTGCATTAAGTAATGAGACCACTGAACCAGTAAATAAAACCTCCGACATATAAAGAGACCCACAGCTGCCAAATTCACCCATTTAATTTACACCAAACTCTGTGGCTCCAGTCTCTAATTTGGATTAGTGCTTGTTAAAGTAAATGTGCAAATGGAGAGCAGAAGAAAAACCGTCAAGTAGTTCCTGCTTATATTGAAGCGGGTCGATTCCAAATAGGTTTGATTGCTCAGGACAGACACTTGTTTACTCGTGTTGACTCACAATCCTCCATTCAACCCCCCCCCCCCTCCCCACCCGTACTGCTGCAGAGTGACGGCTGAATTCCTTTAGAGATGCAACAACATGCGAAGTCGGTGGCACGACAAGAATTTGATGTCGTGTATGGGCTAGAAAATAACAGCGCAAACTACAATTAGACTGGATGTGAAACAGAACACACGACAGCGACACTGTTGAAACGAGAGGATGATCGGTAGGAAACGGCATGAGCTGATCAACTCAAACGAAGTGGTCCAAGTGAGACGATGGTGGGAAAATAGCTGGATATTTTTTGGGTTTATTTTTTTTTATTTTGACAGCCAGTAAGCAGCGAACGTCTCACTGTGAAAGGGCAGAAAGAAGCCGCGCAGCAGGCGGAGGTCGGTGCTGGAAGAAAACGGAGCTGGAAGCACAACAGACGCCCGAAGCAGCAGGAGCCGTGAACATGTATGATCAAAACAGTATCACGGAGTCACAAGCTGCTCATTTAGAACAGGAATCCACAGAGTGCAGAGCTCGTAGAAGCAAATTAACCCCGACGTCCCGATCCGCCCGAGCGCGTTTGCCAGCGAGCCGGGTAACGGCGCCGCCGTCACTGAGCGACGGCGCGAGTAGGCGGAGCGAAAAGTTAATTAGATGCGTGGCGGATAACCGAAACAATATCGACGCCCAGCAGCTACAAACTAGGAGAGCGTTCTACTTTTTTTACGATAAGAATAAAGTCCCCGTGCAAAACATCTGAATAGCTGCGAAATGAACTGACGCGACGTTTTGTACAGGCAGGAATGGATCCCACAGTGTCTCCTGATGACACTGGGGAGCCTCCGACTTGCGCTCCAGCGCCACCGTGAGGTGGATGTCTGACATGGTCATCGTGTTTGCGCGTGCTGGATGTGAGCATGTTAGCGTCTCGATACGAGCATTCAGCTCAAAGCAGCGCCTTACAAAAAAATGGCTGCGGACTTTTGGTCTTGTTTGGAATCGTTACCGGTGAAGGAAATGTAAAAAAAAAAAAAAAAAAAAAAATAGTTGCAACGTTTGCGTTTTACAAAAGTTTGAAGGCGACCTTAAAGAAACAGTATTCATTATATTCCTCTCTTGATAGACTTTCTATATGTATGCATGTATTAGTTAATAGATAATTTAACCACCACAAGTGCCTGATATCGTAACAGAATCACGTACGGAACGAACGAAAATAAAATGATGTGTTGCTGTAGGATTTGGATTCAGACCTAAACTTGTCCATATAATTAATTCTGCGACGTTTTGCTGCTCCATCACAGTTTTTCGAGGCATCCCGAGTTTTTTTTCTAGTCATTTTCGCCCTTTGCCCCCCCCCCCCCCCCCCCCTCTTAACTTCCTACACTGATTGTTATGTAAACCCACTCAATTCAATGTCATTACTCTGTATTATACATTCATCACGTTGCTTTGGGGCGAGCAGCGGCAAAATGTTATGTTTTCAGAAATGTAAATCAGTTCTCCGTTATTTTTTGCTGCGGTAACCTCGCCGCTGCAGGCGTCTCCCTTTCTGAATCGAGTTAAGGATTAAGCGCGTGTATCGTTTGTAGACCATCGAGACCGCCGAATGACTGCGGTGTACGTTTCCTGCGGTTGGA